>NW_006399932.1:1625361-1652675 GCF_000299155.1 Elephantulus edwardii | reverse complement strand
AGCTCAAAGGCTGTGGAAAATTCTAGAGTGGAAAATTACATTTTGTCAACACCTTGAATGAAGCACACACATCAAAAACCAGACCCTCACACAACCACAACCACTGACATCTTGAATTTTCTCAGAAAATAATTGTGAGCAAATTTACTTCACAATGATCTATAAATCTCTAGTTATTCTCCTAAAATTGGTAACCAAATCAATACTCATCAAAATGTCTGTCATAGGATCGACCTGAAAAGAAGGGGTAATGATGGAGGGCATAGATCAATACTGATTAATTTTATAAAACACAATGTTTATTAATGATCATATGAAACACAATGTGCATGAAGGAATGTGTGAAGCACAATGTGCATGAATGAAATAAAATGCATACAAATTTTGTATGCAAACCAATATAAAATTTTTAATTTTTTTAAACTGCTTCTGTCATTTGCTGAAAAGGCCAATTTTCTCTTCCTCTCTCCTGAGAGCTGGATAATGAATAAGGATGACAGAGAAAGAGTTGATGTCTTTGAGTTGTAATGTTGGAGACGACAAGTGACTAGCCCATGGACTGTCAAAAGAATATACAGATATATGTTGGAGAAAGCACACCCAGAGGGCTCCTTGGAGGCAAAGATGGTTGAAGCTTCATCTCTTATACTTTGGACATGTTGCTAGGAGATGTTATTCCTTGGAAAGGGAAAATATGTGTGGAAAGGTGGGGCGTCAGCAAAAGAGAGGAAGAGCCCCAACAAGATGGATTAACATAGTGACTGTGGCAATGGGCTCAAGTGTATCAGAGATGATAAGGATAGCACAGGACAGGGTTCAGGTCTGTCGCTCACAGGGCTACTACGAGTCATACTCGACTCAACTCCACATCCCCTAATAACAACAGCATGTGCACAGCACTTAGAAGAAGCATCATGTCAGTAACCAAACCTAAACACCATCGTCACCTGTCAGGAGTGTAACACATTGTGAGATGGGCATTGTAGGAAAGAGCGAGCTGTGTAAATGTGCCACTGGGGCCAGCTGTGGGCTGTGGCAAATTAACAAGAATTTCCACTGTGAGACAAAGCTATAAGGAAGAACAGTAGGCCCTGTACTATCCAATTGCTTTTTTAGTTGCTGCTATTAGTTGTCATCGAACTGATCTGAACTGTAAAAAGAGCAAGAGCCCCGTGGGGATTGGCCATATCTGACTTTTACCAATTCCACAAATGGGGGAATGTCCTGGTCAGTAACATCCATAACATAATTCCAATTCCCATGTCAGATATGTCCCACACTTCATCCCAACACCAATATTCCAGCTTTACTGGGTCCAAAATCCATTGCAATAGCTCACAGACCGCAAAGAACCACATAAGGAAAGTCAAAAGGCTGAAATTCATGCTAGTAGTAGGATACAATCATTTAGTCAGAACAGCTTCCAAAATGTGTTCGCAGGCACTTCCACCTGAGCCTTGCAGCTTTAGACCAGTGTTACAATACTCTCAGTTCTGCCAATTATGGCTCTTCCCTTCCTCCTACCCCAGTTATCCAACAAACTCAGGCAAAAGCTTCCAGTTCTTGTTCCACAAGGTTACAGCCCCAATGTCTGTTCCATCTCACATGAGGTCTCTGGTTCTCTGCTGCAGCTTCTATGGGTGCTGTTGCTAAAGGCCTTGGTTTGACAGGTACAAAAACCTTTGCCCCCAAAGGACACGTCACATTCTCTTGCTTCTTCTTTGCTTGTGGTAAAGTTCTCCCATTCTGCTGCTGGATTCTCTCAATTTCAAGGCAAGACTAGCCAAAAGCCACGACGATAGGCTAACACCTTCTATTTGTTTATTCCCATTCATCTACACAGCAAAGTCAGTCAATGGCTAGGGAAGCCTCTCTGAACAAGAAACCCTTAACACAACAAGAAGAAACCTGAAATATTAAAGTACTGTCCCCTATTTTGCAGTAATTCTAATTTGTATCTGTGTGGTGTTAGCTAACTTCTTTAAGTCTTGAGAATATATTATCCTAAGACAATCCATCCATTGTTACATTGTTGATCTCACTCAAAAAGTCATTGAATTGAATTGAAACCAACTCATAGCTGGCCCTCCAGTAGGTTTCCAAGCCTACAAATCACATGGAGGGAGACTGCCTATCTTTCTGTCTTAGATTTGAATGGCCAGAGCTTCAAACTCTGGCCTTTGGGATAATAGTACAACTCCTTACTAGATTATCAGAGCTTCCCTGTGTTATGTGCTATCGAGTCAGCTCTGACTCATAAGTGACTCTATGCACAAAAGAATGATACACTTCCCATTCCTGCACCACTTTCACTGTCATTGCTCTATTTGAGTCCATGGTTGCAGCCACTAAATTAACCCATCTCTCTGAGGGTCTCCCTATTTTTCTGTTGACACTCTGCTTTATCATATACAATGTACTTCTTCAGTGACTCCAAAGAACATGTCCAATATATCTAAGACGTCATCTTACTATCTTGGCTTCTAAGAACTATTCTGGGTGTACTTCTTCAAAGATCGATTTGTTCCTTCTTCCAGCAATTCATAGTATATCCAATATTCTCTGGCAACACCATAACTCAAGTGCATCAGTTCTTGGGTTTTCCTTATCCAATGTCCAACTTTCACATGCTAATGAAGCAACCAAAAATGTTATGACTTAGACCAAGTGTACCTAGTCCTCAAAATAATATGTTTGCATGTTAATACTTCAAAGAGGCCTTTCTCAGCAAATTTTTCCAAAGCAATACACTGAATTCTTGATTGCTACTTCCATGAGTATTGACTGTGGGCTCAAATATTTTAAAAAATCCTCAACAAATTTTAACCTTTTCATCAGTAAGTGCTTCAAATACTCTGGCTTTCAGCAAGCAAAGTTGTGTCAACTGTATTTTGTAGACTGTTAATGAGATTTCCTCCAATTCTGATACCAAGTTGGTCTTTGCAATCCTGATGTCAAGTCTAACTTCTTGGATTATTTGCTGAGCATACAGACTTAATAGGTATGGTGAAAGGATACAGTCCTGATGCCCACCTTTCTTGATTTTTAACCCATGCCTATGAGATAATAATTGTTTTAAGTCTGCATCTGTGGCCACTCATCCAAATATGCTTGCATAGAGAATTACTGCAAAAACAGTTGCTCAATCAAAGGAAACACAGAAGTTCTGTGTCCAATCGAAGGATAATTAATTCATTCTTTATCACTTACTCAACCCTTCGCAAAATTTCACTTATCAGGTAAGGCAGAGAAGGGAACGTGTAGGACTGGCTCTAGTCCCTAAACTTTGAGGGGATAAAAGATGACAGGAATAAGAGGAAGTGGGAAGGGGAAGAGGAAAGTCCAAAATTATAAAGCTCTTTTGAGATGGAAGGTTCAGGTTCCCCTGTTGTGGGACAGAATCCAAAGAACCCAGAGTCACCAAGGGAATCTGAGTGGCTGTAAGGGAAGAGGGACCTGTCTGTTGAGGGAGAAGGCACAGAGAAAATGCATTTGGCCTGGAAAATCCAGATTCCCATTTCATTTTATAGTATACCCAACATGCTCTGCTCTCTCATATATGTCAGGATCATTCCCTCCAAGAGCCATGAATATTCTGATGACTTATTTGCTTGAAAAATCAGTTCCCCATGCTGAGAGGACAACAAGGAAAAAGTGCAGATGACCATGTTGCTATGAGAAGCTATTCCTTTGAGAGGGACATCAGGCTTGGAAAGGTGGAGGGTCAGTGAAAGAAAGGAAGACCCTTGACGAGATGGACTGACACAGTCACTGCAGCAATGGGCTCAAGTTTGTCAAAGATGATGAAGATGGCACAGGAGGGGATAGTGCTCAGGTCTGTTATTCGTAGGGTTCCTGTAAGTCCTTCTCGCCTCCATGGCACCTAACAACATCAACAAC
The DNA here is from genome assembly GCF_000299155.1 of Elephantulus edwardii. Classification (NCBI taxonomy): domain Eukaryota; kingdom Metazoa; phylum Chordata; class Mammalia; order Macroscelidea; family Macroscelididae; genus Elephantulus; species Elephantulus edwardii. The sequence goes on along the minus strand of NW_006399932.1, from coordinate 1,648,775 downwards.
AAGGTGACCAGCCACAGCCACTCAGCTGAGGTGTCTTTCTTTCTTCAGAGACAGAGAAGCAGATAACTGGCTTTAAAGAAGTAGATCTTTCTGTTTCTATTTAAAAAAACAAAATGTTTACTTCAGACAACACTAAAGTGCTGTCTGCCTAAGGAAACTGAGCCCTGGAGCTCTAATACTGGTAAGACACTAAAAGGCAGGCGAGGGTGATGAACGGAAATAGAAAATTATCTTGGTTACAGGTTAGACTACTTAGACTGGGAGGACAGAGGAGAAAAGATAAGTGATGAGATTCCAGAGTTACGAATCACAAATGAAACCCTTCTCCCATGACCTTTGACCGTACTCAGTGTATATCCCACTAATTTTGGAGAAAATAATTACTAATGTCACCATTATCTGATTCTAGGCTCCTAAACAGCCTTTTTCTGCTTCCCCTGAGTTTTCCCATCACCCAAGTAAGGGCCCTCTTCTTCCTCTCCCAGCACAGTGGGCCGGCTGCCCTCAGATACACCACCTCCTCCTTTCTGCCTTCCTTCACTCACTGCCGTATCACAATGACCCTATTTATAGCAGACATTCAGAGCTGTACATGATAACAGAGCTCTGGCGGCCTGGTGGTAAGGAGCTGAGCTGCAATCTCAAACGGCACATGGTTCAATTCTACCAGCCAGCCACTCTGCAAGAGAATGATGAGCAATATCCTCCCATGTGATTTACTACCTCTGAAAACTCAGTGGAGGGTCAACTATGGTTCAATTCCAACTTGATGGCACACAATAAATTATAATGGAAAGAGATTGTTCATTGTTGTCTACAAACCTGGTGGATTCCATCTGCTGGAGGTACACAGTTTTTGGATTGGCAAATTAACTTAATAGAGAAAATACCACCATATCTCCACACTACTGCCTCACTTCCATATTAAGACAAAAATCACAACAGCAAATACATAGCTCTTACAATGACCAGGAAATAATACAAATACTTAAACATGTTAACACACTGACTCAGTATGCCCACTTTGCAGCGGTAGTGTTTACATGACTTTCCCAAGACCACCACAGCTAGTAAGGGCCAGAGCCAGTTACCATCAGCGTCCATCCTCTTAAACAGCAAGATATACTGCTCTCTCGGCCACCTCCTAATCAAGCCTTCCCACCCTCACAAGGACAGTTCCATGCAATTCTTGATGCTACTTTCCACACTGTCTGGCATTCTGATTGACCAGGTTCTTGTCTTCTCTCCCCTCCTAAATTAGAAAAGGAACAAGGTCTGAGGGCTATTCTGTATCATTTGTATTAGTTTTCTATTGTTGTTGTAACAAACTGTCACAAACTCCTGGCTTAAAACATCACAAATGTATGATCTTATAATTCTGTAGGTCAGTAGTACAACACACGTTTCAAAAGCTAAAATCAAGTTGCCATCAAGGCTGTGTTCCTTCTGGAAGCTCTAGGGGAGAATTCATTTCCTGGTATTTTCTAGCTTCTAGAGGTTATTCTTGGAAGCAGGAGTGGCATCCACGTCCTAAACAACATGCCTCTGGAAACTCTATGCACTTTGATAAATGTCGATAGTTATAGAAAGGCTTCAGGCCTTTTGTTCACAGTGTCACTATCAGTCATGCTCGACTTGATGGCAGTCAACAAGAGGTTACTCAGGGAGCTCTGGTGAACTAGTCCAAAGGCCATACCTCTCTCCTGGTTCAACTCCACCAGTCTCCAATAAAGAAAGATGGGCAATCTCCTTTCATGCCATTTACAGTCTTGGAAACTCAATGGAGGATTAGCTACAAGCCTGTTCCAATTTGATGGCAGTAAGTTTTTTCTGAGAGGTCATCCAATTCCTTGGCTCATGGCTTCTTTTACCACCTTCAAAGCAAACAACATATCATCTCTCTGATCCTTTTTCTCTAGTAACAATTCCCTTCTCCACCACTAAAAACTTACATATTTATACTAGGACCCTCAGATAATTCTCATCTCAAAAATTCTTAAACACATCTGCAATATACTCTCTGCCATTATTGTTATTGTGTGCTGTGAAGCCAGAACTAATCCATAGCTAGCCCTCCAGGGGGTTTTCAGAAGCAGTAAATCACACAGGAGGAGACTTCCCATCCTTCTCCCATAGAGTACGGGGTGGATTCAAACTGCATGCCTTTGGGATTGCAGCACAGCTTCTTAGCATTGGGCTACCAGCGCTGCTTCCTCCTTTTGCCATTAATGAGTAACATAATTAAAAGTTGAGGGATTCTCTCATTCATTGCCATCAAGTTGAAAATAACTCATAGCTGAACCTCCACTAGTAGTTTTCAAGACTTTAAATCACAAGAGAGGAGAATGTCCAGTTTTCTCCCACAGAACCGACGGTGGATTAAAATCTCCTGAAAAGCATGGCTTTTCAGTCAGCGAAGGAACTCCCTAAGGATTAAGCCACCAGAGCTCCCTGTTCAGGGACTGCTGCTGTTACAGCTCTGAACCTTGCCGGACCCTGCACCAGTCTCACCAAGTCTATGTTCACGTCCATTGTTACAGTCACTGAACCAATCCATCTTGTTGAGGATCCTCCTCTTTTCCTCTGAGGACACAAATCTTTTCATGAGCCATTATTCTGCTGACCGCAGTCTTCATATATTAAGACTCTGAACACAGCTGTATGCTGAGAAGTTGAATTCTCAAGGTCCTTCTGCTGCACCAGACACTGGATGCAGATTTTTAAGGTCCTTCTGGCTTCTGCAGTGTTCTTTAGTCTTGTGTCCCAAAACTGACTAAGAGCCCTTTGAAAGCCAGGTGTCCCCTATTCTTATTCTCTCAAATACTCTCCTAGTGATTGCTGTGAATTGAATTGTTATAGATATAATCCCACTCTGGAATAGGATTTTCTCTATTAAGTTAATAAGGGCAAATCAGTGTAAGGTATGTCTTAGACCAAATAACATTTTTGTTTTGTTTTAAATGGTGTTTTGTGGGGAGCTCTGGTGGCCTAGTGGCAAGAAGCTGCACTGCAATCCCAGAGGAACACGGTTTGAATCCACCAGATGCTCTGCCGGAGAAGGAGGCGCAATATCCTCCTGTACCAGTCAGATCTGATTTGACGGTACACGCACACAAAATAATAATTAAAAAAAATAATAAATTTTAAAAAAATAAATGGTGTTTTAAGATTTTTTTTCTGTTTTAATTGAGATTTTAAAGAAAGTTTATAGAGAACTTGAATTTCCTTTCATTCACTGTTGCAGACCAAATAACTTTTGATATATAAAAAGAGCTCCTGAGGCAGAGAGAAGCAAGCATGAGTGGAAAACAGACAAGAGTCACATGGAGATCTGCAGAGAAAGCTACACAAGTCTAGACGAGTATTTCCTCTGAGTGGAGAAGAGAGTGTTTTTCTCCAGGGCAGACACTTAATATTCAGGCTTCTAGCCTTCTAAATTGAGAAAATGAAAACCAAACACTTACAGTATTTCTGTTATAACACTAAAGACCTAAAACAGTGATGTCAAATGTTGTCTTTGTTATGTGCCATCAAGTTACCTGAAACCCTGCTCTATCCTGTGCCAATCTTATTGTCTCTGACACACCTACCCCCATTACTCACTCAATCAATCAATCCATCTCATCTAGAGTCTTCTTCTGCACTGTCCCTTTACCCTCCCAAGCATGACATCCCTCTCCAAGGACTGGTCCCTCCTTGCAACCTGTCCAAAGTATGTCAGACAAAGCTTTAGAATCCTTGCCTCCAAGGAGCAGTCTGGCTTCACCCTATCCAGAACGAACCTGTTCGTTCTCTGAGTAGTCCATGGTATATTTAATACTCTTCTCCAACACCACAGCTCAAATGCATCAATTCTCCTTCTATCATACTTAGTCGTTGTCAAGTTTTCTGATGCATAGCAAGTAACTGCAAAGATTACAGCCTGAATCAGGCATACCTTAATCTCCAGACTGACATTGTTGCTCTTCAGTACTTTGGAGAGGTTTTCTGACAGCAGACTTTCCCAATGCAATTCTTATTTTAATTTCCTGGCTGCTGGTACAAAGAGTGCTGATTGTGGAGCCAAGCAAGCTAAAGCTGTTGACAATCTCTATCTCTTCGCCATCTATCATGATGCTGCCAATCAGCCCAGGGGTGAGAACCTGTTTTCTTGATATTGAGCTTCAAGCCATATTGAAGGCTACAGTCATTGACCTTCTTCAGCAAGCACTTCAGGTTCTTCTCAGTTTCAGCAAGCAGGGTTGTGTCATCTGCACAACGCAGATTTCTCCTCATAGAGCCAAGCCTCCCTGATAATCTGTTTTGCATATAGACTGAAAAGGTATGGAGATAGGATACATCCCTAGCATACACCTGTCCTAATCTTGGTTTTTGTGGGGGTTTTTGAATTATTGAAATTTATTAGCACTTTAAAAAAATTTTCATTCATTCATTGTTGCACACTTTCCTCACTTCCCACTCCTCCTACCCCCCACTTTGTTTTTCTCTTTGAGAAGAATAAAAAATTCTTTCATTGTTATACAATCACCCCCCAAGTCCACTTTACTATGCAACTCTTATTCTGGACTCTTGCCATGCAAATAATACTTAATCATACATCCCTTTTAAACAGTCTCCCCTTCATCTGTTTCAATGCAGTGTACATTATATATCCCCTCTTTTCTTGTTTCCCCCCATACCTGACGTCAGTCCTGTTTTATAACAGTGGCATTATGCAGTATTTATCCTTTTAGATATTTAGATATTTCACTCAACATAATGTTTTCTTGGGTCACCCATTTTGTATAATATTTCATGAGTTCCTTGTTTTTCAATGCTGTTTAGTATTCCATTGTGTGACTATACCACAGTTTCTCTATCCATTTGTTTGTTGATGGGCACTTGGGTTGTTTCTAACTCTTGTTATTATTATTATTATTGCTATAGGCTCAGTCTAACATACTTTGGACATGTTGTGAGGACAGACCGGTCCTTAGAGAGGGACATAATGCTTGGGAGGGTGGAGGGACGGCACAGGAGAGGAAGTCCCTCTATGAGGTGGATTGATTCAGTGACTGGGATAATTGGGATGGGAGTGTCAGAGACAGTGCGATTGGCAAAGGACAGAGCGGAGTTTAGGGCTGTTGTACATAGGGTCGTTATGAGTCGCAGGCGACTCGACGGCACATAACAACAACAACAATTGTGAACAAAACAGCAATAATCATTGGCGTGCATATATTCGCTTGGGTGGCAGTTCTCGTTTCTTTAGGGTATATTCCCAGTAGTGGAATTGCTGGGTCAAATGGCATTTCTATTTCCAACTTTTTGAGAAAATTCTATACACTGCTTTCCATAGTGGTTGCACCATTTTACGCTCCCACCAACAGAGAACAAGGGTTCCAGTTTCTCCACAACCTTGCCAGCATTGTTGTTTGCTGTTTTGCTGAATTTTGCTATTCTTACTGGGGTGAGATGTTCTTTGATGTGCATCTCTCTTAGAACTAGGGATTTTGAACATTTCTTCATGTGTTTGTTCACCATCTGAATGTCTTCTTCAGTGAGGTGTCTGTTCATATCCTGTGTCCATTTTACAATTGGGTTGCTTACCTTTGTTTTTTTGTGGTACCCTTCAAAATTTTGAACCACGCAGTGTTTCCTTGCTCTGTTCTGATGACTGCCTCCTGGTCCAAGTATAGGTTTCACATAAGCACTCTCAAATGTTCTGGGATTCTCATTCTTCTCAGAGTTAGCCACAGTTTGTTGTGATGTAAACAGTCAAATGGCTTTGCATAGTCAATGAAACTCAGATAGACATTCCTCTGGTACTCCTTGCTTTCAGCCAAGATCCATCTGACATTAGCTATAATACACCCTAGTACCATGGCCTCTTCTAAACCCAGTCTGCACTTCAGGCAATTCTCTGTTGATGTGCTGTTCCAGTCATTTTTGGATAATCTTCAGCAGAATCTTGCTTGCATATGATATCAATGATATTGTTTGATAATTTCTGCACTCTATCTGGTCACCTTTCTTTGGAATGGGAACAAATATAGATCTCTTCCAGTCAATTGGCCAGGAGGTTGTCCTCCAGACTTCTTGGCACAACTTGGTGAGCACATCCAAGGTAGTGTCTGTCTGTTGAAATATGTCAACTCATATGCCAAATAGAATACACAAAAATGCTTGCTAGTTTAGGAATCAAACGTGATGTTAACGAATCCATAACACTGGATAAAAGGATAACGTCCATCTTTTCTCTATCTCGCTATTGTCTCCTAGGAAAGACTGTCCCCTAGTAATCTTACTCGGAAAGATTAAACAAAATTATAAAAATAATCTTTTCTGGTTTTCTAGAGATGTGTGAGCACTGTAATATTCTCTACTATGATCATAAATTACACCCTAGCTACATGAGTTTATGCAGATGAAATTTAAATATTTCAAAGTATTTTCATAACCATTACTTCAACCAGTTTTATTTCTTTTGTTTTGATTGTTAATAATTTTTAAAAATGTAAAAAATTTTAAAAATGTAAAAAGAATTTTAAGAGTCCTGCCTCCCTGTCATTTTTTGTATTCTTCTAAAAATGTTTTGTGCAGGTAAATCAGTATACACTCACAGTATTTGTCGCTTTCTTTTTTCTATGAATAGTGGTATCATATGCATACATATATCTCATCTTCTTAACCATGTAGGTTGTTACACATCTACTACCTGAAGTGTCCTCATTCTCGTGTTATTGTTGCACATCCCTCTGCTGAACTGTTGATCCTAATTCACTCCACCAGCTCCTGCCGGTTGACATTTAGGTTGTTTCTACTCTTTTGCTATAATAAGCAGGGCTCAGTAAACACCAGTGGGAATACATGTGAAGAATTCATTTCAGTAAGTGGAACTGTGGGGTCAAGAAAATGAATCATTAACTGACTAGCAGCAAAGTACTCTCTGCAAGGAGCCAATATGAGTGTATTCTGTTTCCCTGAATGATACCTAATATAAGGAACCCTGGTGGACTCATGTATGATGCATGGGGCTGTGAACAAAAAGGTCAGCAGTTTGAATACACCAGCTGCTCCTGAGGACAAAGATGGACAGTCTCCTCTTATGTAAGTGGGATCCAACTTGATAGCAGTATATGCCTTGTTATTGTTGTTATGTGCCGTCGAGTCGTTTGTGACTCATAGTGACCCTACGACAACAGCCCTAAACCCTGCTCTATCCTGTGCCAACCACATTGCCTCTGACACACCAAACCCGATTACCCCAGTCACTGAATCAATCCACCTCACAGAGGGTCTTCCCCTCCTGCGCTGTCCCTCCACCCTCCGAAGCATGATGTCCCTCTCCAAGGACCTGTCTCTCCTTACAACATATCCAAAGTATGTCAGACGAAGCCCCAGAATCCTTGCCTCCAAGGAGTAGCCTGGTTTAACCCTCTCTAGGATGAATCTGTTTGTTTTCTTGGCAGCCCATGGAACATTCAATACTCCTCTCCAGCACCACAGCTCAAAGGCATCAATTCTCCTTCTATCCCCCCTAGTCATTGTCCAGCTCTCTGATGCATAACAAGTGATTGCAAAGACCATGGCCTATATCAGGCAGACCTTAGTCTCCAGAGAGACACCGTTGCTCTTGAGTACTTTAGAGAGGTCCCTAACCACAGACTTTCACATCGCAATACGTTTTGGTTTTTTTTTTTTATTTCCTGGCTGCTGGTGCCAAGAATGTTGACCGTGGAGCTGAGTAAACTGAAGCTGTGAACAATCTCAATCTCTTCGCCATCCATCCTGATGCTACCAATTGGTCCAGTGGTGAGAATCTTTGTCTTCTTGACATTGAGCCTCAGTCCATACTGAAGGCTGCAGTCCTCGACCCTCTGCAGTAAGTGCATGAGGTCCTCCTCAGTTTCAGCAAGCAGGGTTGTGTCATCTGCATATATGCCTTAGTATACCTAAAACTGTTGGGAAAAACTTTTATACTTTGGGCATGTTGTTAAGAGTTATGAGTCTTTGGAAAATGGCATCATGCAGGGAAAGGTGGAGAGTCAGAGAAGGAGAAGAAGACTCTCAAAGAAACAGACTGAGACACTGGCTGTACCAATGGGCTCAAGCATGGCAGAGAGGGTGAGGATGGCTTGGGGAGGCCAGGGTTTGAATCGACAGCCCCTAACAACAACAATATAGTTGTTTTCCAAAATGTTTAACCTTTGCCAATTTCTGCAGGGTAAAATGTGGCATATTTCAGTATGGTTTAAGTGGTATTCTTAAATTATGAGTGAAGTCAAGACGAGTTTAAAAGCAACAATTTCTTTATGTTTGTTCTTACCCTTTGGCCACTTTTCCAGATTTTTTGCAGTTTTTCTTCCTGATTTGTAGGAATTCTTCAAGTTCATCCTGGAGAAGGTGACATGAGGTTGCTCTTTGGAGGTAAGGATTCTGAAGTTCCATCTGACATACACTGGACATGTGGCCAGGAAGGACTGGGCCTTGGAGAGGGACATCAAGCTTGGAAGGGTGCACAGACAGTCCAGGAAAGGAAGACCCTCAATGAGATGGATTGACCCAATAACTGGGTAATGGAGGTAGGTGTGTCAGAGACAATGAGGTTGGCCCAGGATAGAGCAGGGTTCAGAGCTGTTGTACACAGGCGGCTCCAAGTTTTAATCAACTTGATGGCACATAACAACAACAACATTCAAGTAATTTTTTTTTACTTAAAACCTTTTCATTTTGTTTATAGTGATTTTTTTTCTGAATTCAACTTTCATTTTTTTATGATCATGAGTTTTTATTAGTATCTGGTAAGTTTCCTAATTTGTTGTCGTGGTTAACTGCCTTCAAATTGGTCTGACTCATATTGACCCTATAGACAACAGAAAGAAATTCTGCCCAATTCCTCACCCAGCTCAGTCTCTGCTGTGATTCAACACATGTTGCAACCAAAACATCAGTCTGTCCTGTCAAGGCTCTTCCTCCTTTTCAATAACCATCTATGCTACCAAACATAATGATGTCCTTCTCTAGAGACTGGTCCCTCCTAACAGCTCCAATGTATGCAAGCATCAAATGCTGGTGAGGCTGTGGAGAGACTGGAACCCTTATTCACTGTTGGTGGGAGTGTAAAATGGTGTAACCACTGCAGAAGGCGGTATGGCGCTTTCTCAAAAAGTTGCAAATAAAGATACCATTTGACCCAGCATTTCCACTACTGGGAATATACCCCAAAGAGACCATAACCGAAACCAAGCAGATATATGCACGCCCATGTTTATCGCGGCTTTGTTCACAATAGCAAGAAGTTGGAAACAACCTAAGTGCCCATCAACAAATGAACGGATAGAGAAGCTATGGTATATTCACACAATGGAATACTATGCTGCATTGAAAAACAAGGAACTCAGGAAATATTATTCAAAATGGGTGACCTCGGAGAACATTATGCTGAGTGAAATATCTCTGTCACAAAAGGACAAATACTGCATGGTGCAAAACATGTTGTAAAACAGGACTGACATCAGGGTTGGGTGGAGACTGAGAAAGATGGGATAAACAACGTATACTGCATTGAAACAGATGAGGGAGAAAACTGTTTAAAAGGGAAATGTGATTAGGTATTATTGTCATGACAGGTGTCCAGAACAAAGGCTGCATATTGCAGTGGACCTGGGGTGGGGGGGTGTAAAACAATGAAAGAATTTGTCTTATACTTTTCAAAGAGAAGAGTGTACAGGGGGGTGAAGGGAGGGCAGGGAGAAAAGTGCAACAATGAATGAATGGAAATCCAAAGTCTTTGTAAATTTTCATTAAAATTAATAATAATAAAACTTTTTTAAAAAAAACAACAACTCCAATGTATATGAGTACTGTCTCACCATACTTGCTTCTAAGGAGAATTCTGGTTCCACCTCTTCCAAGACTTCTTCCTTATTCAATATCTTTCACCAGCCACCACAATTCAAAGGCATTGATTCTTCTTTGTCTTCTTTATTCGCTATACAAGTTTCACATACATATAAGGCAAATGAAAAGCACCATGGCTTGGTCACATACACCTTAATCTCAAAGTGATTCCTTTCATGTCAGCATTTTAAAGAGATTTGTCCAATGCAGTATGTTGTTAGAGCTCTGACTGTAGGGTTCTGACTCAAAAGTACTCAACAATCGGAACTTTTTAAAGTAGGGTCCCATGACAGTCAGTACAGCAGGGAAGGCGGAACTCGTTTGTCCTGTTTTCTGGAAGAAGACTCTAATACCCAGTCATCTTTGTTGTGAGCTGTTGAGTCAAAACAAACTCATAGCTGACCTTCCAGCGGGTTTTCAGAGGCAGTTAATCACACAAGAGGAGACTGCCTATCCTTCTCCAGAGGACTAAACCTAGCGAGGTTAAATTAGAACCCAAAGCCACCAAGTGGGGTCTGAACTAAAATTCAGGTCTTGTTAATCGCAGAGCTTGTTCTTTCAAACTCTCCCTTGTCCTGCTTCGTTAGATAAATGGTCAGCATCCACATGTGGTAAAACCTTAAAGGTCATCTAAAGATCAAATAATAAATATTCTATTTAAAAGTCACATTTACTGTAAGTGGGGCACAATGTAATCCAATTAAACAGTGACTTTCCACTATTCATTCCAAAATTCTTACCAATTGACAGAATTCCATGTTCCTACTTTGCACAATTTAAGTATGAAGAGAAGCTGCTTACCAACTTGGAGAAGCAGAGAAGGTTAGATCTATTCAAATCACCGAGGGTACTTTACAAAGCACGCAAAACCCAGACTTCCCTGAGGATCGACCATCCCACAACATCACACCCAGGGGCACATCCTGTGTCCCTTCGGGTGTGTCAATGATGAAAAAATATCAGAGACCACTATTTTAGACGATAGTCTGTACGGCACGGACAAGCCACATGATCTGATTCTCCAGGAAACCTCATCTTAACGCTTCTGCAGGCTCACTCTTCCACGGTCAGTTCCACAGCAGGACCCGTCTCTGCTTTGGTTTGTGTTAGGCACCTTGGAGTCCCTTTCATTTCACAACAACCCCACATGATGGAGTACAACTGTCTCATAGGATTTCCTAGGCTATAATCTTTATGGGAATGGAATGCCAGGTTTTTCTAGCAAGAAGCTGCTGGGTGTGTTGAACTGCTATACAAATCTTTCAGTCAGCAATCAAGCACTTAACCCCTGCATTATCAGGACGCCTCATCCCAGTTTCCTAGTGAACTATCACAAGTTAGTGGCTTTAAAGACTAGAAATGCATTGGTTCTCAGTTCTAGAGGATTAAAGTCCAAAAACAGTGTTGATTCTTTGTCTGCAGCCCTAGGTATTCTTTAGTTCCTCAGGAATTCTCACCTGACATGTTTCCTCCCCATTATGTGCATATCTCCCTGTCTAATACTTTTTTCATAGATCGGAAGCAATTAGATTTCAAAGAGGTACACCTGATCGAAGCCACAGTAGTTTCATAAGAGCTGGGCAATAGATAAGGAAGACCCATGAATTGATGCCTTTGAATTGTGGTGCTGGCAAGGAACACAGACAAAAGAACAAACAAATCTGTCATGAAAGAGATGTAGCCAGAGTGTTTCTCAGAAGCCGGAAAAGGCGAGGCCTGATCTCACATACTTTGGTCCTGAACAGAAGAAACAGTCACCAGGAGGAGACAGCTGATGGATAGGGACATCATGCAAGGAAAAAGAAAGGGTCAGTAAAAGAAACAGAGACCTTCACGGACATGATGGACTGACACAGCGACTGCGACGATGGCTGTACACACAGAAGAGGTTCTGAGGAAGGCACAAGAGCTCAAGGTTTCTTTACGTTGTACACAGGCCACAATGAGTTGGAGATGACTCAATGACTACTAACTACACAAGTGTGATCTAATTAACATAACAAAGAAAATCCTATTTACAAACAGGACTGTATCCACAAATAAAGGAGCTAAAACCCCAGCATGTCTTCTTGAGGGGCACAACTGAGTCCATAACTGGGCCTTTGTACTTGTATCCCACTCTGACATTCCCACCTCCTACCTCCTCAGTGCAGCCACCAACGAGGCTCCTTTCCACCCTCCAGGTCTGGTTTAAATGACACTTCTTCAGAGAGATGTTCCCCAATTACCCATTCAAGTACCCTTTGCAAAATCCCTTTACCTAGGGTTTATCATAATCTGCATTACCTTTATGAATAATATATTGTCTTCTTTCATATTTATTGCCTGTCCTCTCAAAGCAGTAATAGTTCAGTGAGGACAGTGGCCTCCTGTATTATCATTTATGCTGTCACTGTCGAACTCCAGGAAAAAGTCTGGTCAATACTGATTTAAATTAATTTTGATTCCATGAGCCCCAGTTAAAAGCAACATGAGATTTAGAAGTAAGTATAAGCTCTATCATCCTTCTTACATTTCTGTATCATCAAGTTTCTAAGTAGCCCAACAATACAGGGTGAGGGGCAGGGCATAAGAACAAAGAATCCTGGCTCTCCTGCCAGTTCACCTTCTCTTACTTATGGTTAATCATTTACCCTTCAAGAAAAGAAAGCTTGGAGGAGTGAACTGGGGGGGAGGTGTGGGCAGGAAGAAAAGTGCAGCAATGAATGAATGGAAATCTAAAATCTCTGTAAATGTTCATTAAAATTAATTTTTAAAAAAAGAAAGAAAGAAAAGGAAGCTTTTAGCCAACAATTACCTAAGAGCAGAATGCCTTGAAGATTACGTGTCTTCCATTATTTCCTATTTTTCCTTCTGTCCTAATTCCAGTGGACAGTGGAGAAATTAGGATTAGCAAATAATGCTAAACATGTGCTATTAATAATAAAAAATTAATACAAATCAGACTAAAAAGAATGGTTTTCTATGTGTCCAGCTTTATGAGAAGTCTGTAACATACACTGCCTCATTTTATATGCCATGACAACTCCACAAGCCAGGAATTACTATTACCCTAATTTTACGATTAAGGAAACACTGCCCGAGGAAACCTACCCAGTAAATGAAGAAGCCAGGATCCAAACCCAGGCAGACAGGCACAGAAGATCCTCGATCTTACCACATGGTGCCTTCTTCATCTCACTAGGCCTTCAAGCCATGTCTCAAGTTTTAAGGATAGCAATGAGTATTCAAAATCAATAAACTGAGTTATTAACACCTCAAATGCTTTAGGGATTTGAGGTAGGGAAAAGCAGCATTCTGCCTGGATATAAAGTGGGAAAATCTGACAGATAACTGGAAATTACTTGTTCATCTTCTATGAAGGTAATTCTGAGGGAAGTATGAAGCCACGGCTTAGGTTTTAGCCATAAAGGCCCCAAGACAACTGGAGACCAGTGGTAATTTGATTCAGTAGGTAAACACAGAGAATCCACAGGATTTGAGCCTGGGGACGGATTTTTTTTTTCTTTTTAGTGGTTGTAAGTAATAATCTTTGGATTCTAGGACCTTATATTCTTAAAGAAGCCAAGATGCACACAGGAAACCATTCACATGTAACTCAAAGACCACTGTAGGTGCCACAACAAACAGAGCTAGAGCCAGGGCTACTGTAAGTAGGACAGAGGAGATGGTGGCTTTGTGGAGATAGTAAGACTTTACTAGCCCTTGAAACCTGCACTGGGATAGCAGAAGACAGCAGGGGAGAGGTGGGGTGTTAAACCAGGAAACACCTGAGATAACGAAAAAATACACGATAATCTACTCTGTGGAAGTAAAACAGAGCAATTAACTGGAAAGTCAGAAGTTCAGACCCAACTAGAGCACCCTGGGGAAAAAGAACAATGGCTTATGCCCAAAATCAGCCACCTTCAAACCCAAGGGGGCATAGTTCTAGATCGCCACAGATGGGGGCCTCATGCATCAAAACTGACTCAATGGCAACTGGTTTGGTTTGGGTTTTTGTTTTGTTTATGGGTTTTATTTTCCCTCTCTAATGACTCTGAGTTGTTACTGTTGTTGTTGTTGTTGTGTGCCATGTGCCTTTCTTTGGGTTGGCAGCAAAACTCCTTACCCCTAGGCCACCAGGGATCTCTTTTAATGATAAGGAATTACACTGCCAATTCAAAGTTATACGGTTCAATTCTCCAGATGCTCCATGAGACAGAGATGGGCAATCTCTTCCACTGCAATTAAACTGCCTCTGCAAATCTGTTGGAGGGTCAAGTATGAATTGGTTCCAACTTGAAAGTATACAACAGCAGTGAATTTGAAAGAAGTGAAGGGTCTAAACTTCCAGGTGCACAGGGCTGGGCTTGCATAAGACTGCAAGTATATTCTAGGATGGGGAAGTCTCTCAATGATAGGAGAGCTTGGACTTTGGTCCTGTTGAGAGGCAGGGGGTTATAGTAAGTGGAAGTGTGACATGAGGGCAGTGACTCATCTGGGAGTGGAGCGGAGTAGAGGAAGTACAGGGGGGAAGCTACAGACCAAGAGCTTCATTAGGAAGCTGCTATAAAGCACAGACCTAGGACATGATGGAGAGAGCGAGTCAAAGATGACTCAAAGGCTGAGTGACTGGAAGAAGAGTTGGTGTCACCAACAGAAGGAGGAAGTGGGGTGGGGGCGGATGTGGGGAGGACTTGCTTTCAAGGGTAAGAGAACACACTGGGATCATGCAAGGATAATGCAGGACTTGCACAGGGGACAATCGTGAATGTGAAGTATAGTTTGGGACTGGGTAAGAAAGAGGTATAGGTATGCAGATCAAAGGAAAAATATTAAATGACTGCTCTTTCAAAACAGTGTTTCAAGACAGTGATGAAGTTTCTTTTTTTAAAAGTGGGAGAGGTATTATTACAACACCCTGGAAACAACCTTCTTTCCACAAGGCTCATTGTCACTATTATAAAGACCTGCTGCTAGGAAATCTGGTTCAGTTATGAGAACAAGACCAACCAGGAATTGTGCTGTACTGGTCAAGTTTAAATCTGGCCAACAAGTCAGCAGTTTAAAGCTGAAGAACTGTTAGGTCATATGAGAGTTAAGCAAGGGGGGAAAAGTACTTCCTTTTTTTAGTAGATTACGTCATAAATGACTCTCATTCATGTTCCTCTCACTCACCGCTATCTAGTCAGAAGCAACTTACCCTCCATCATGTTTCCAAGGTTATACATCGCAGGAGAGAAGATTGCCCATTTTTCTCCCTTAGTCACTGGTGGGTTCAAATCCCTAGAGTAATTGGGCAGGCTCAGGGTTAGCAGCACATAGGGATGGCACATTCAACAGCTGCTAAAAGACAAGATTGTCTGTGCATTGTTAATTGGCCATTTGATGATGTCACTTTACCTGGCCTTAGTTTCTGCATCTGTAAAAAGGAATAATTCATTCCTTATCTTAAGGAACTGCTACTAAAATCTCATAAGTGAAGACAAATTCAATTGCTTAGTGCCTTGTTTATTACCTGTTCTAGACTTCTCTGAGATCCTTGAGGTTTCATCCTCAAGGTAACAGAATATTTATTTTAAAAAATAGTATTTCTCTTTACATGTCTACTTTGTCAGGTGATGTTGTTTGGTACCATGGAGTTGAATACAGCCCATAACAACCCTATGTTTATGTCCACTTCCTAAACAACATGCCTCTGGAAATCCTACGAACTTTGATAAATGATGATAGTTATAGAAAGGCTTCAGGCCTTTTGTTCATAGGGTCGCTATGAGTCTTGCTCAACTTGACAGCAATCAACAACAACAAGAAACCTATGAACAGCCGGCCTGAACTCTGCCCTATCCTGTGCCATCCTCATCATTTCTGAGACACTAAGCCCACTGCTGAAGCCCCATGTCAATCTTAACTCATTGAGGGTCTTCTTCTCCTTCACTGACTCTACATCATTCCAAGGAATAGCCTTGCCTAGCTACATCTTAGCCTCCAACGAGCACTCTGGCTACCCTTTTCCAAAACATATCTGTTTGTTCTTTGGCAATCCATGGGATATTCCGTACTCTTCTCCAGCACCACAATTCAAAGATGTCAATTCTTCTTCGGACATCCTCGTTCATTTTCCAGCTCTCCGATGAATAGCAGGAAACTGAGATGACCATAGCCTGAATCAGGTGCACTTTAACCTTCAAAATGACATCACTGTTCTTAAGTATTTGAGAGGTCCTTGGCAGGTATCTTAGATTGAGTGGAAGAAAAATGTGGGGGGAAAAAACTCAAAATAATTTAAAAAGACCACTCTTACTAGTCTTATAGAGACCAGGGGAACTTCTCAAACTTAGTCACCCTTCTTGCCTAGAACCGAACTCACCTCATGGCTCAGTACTCAGCCAAATAGGCCTACAAACAACATATGGGAGAAGCTCACTCCTTAGAATAATCAAACTTAGGAGAGCCAAAAAGGATAAAGCTCAGAGGTGGAAAGAGACAGTAAGAAGGATAAATGAAGTGGGGAATCAGAGGGAGCCAGTAGGATGTGTGCTGTTATAGTGTGGGAACTGTACTCAGTGTCATAAAACAACATGTGTATGAATGGTCAGATGCAAAGCCCATTTATTCTGTAAACATTCATTCAAATCACAATAAAGAAGCAAGAGGAATGCTTGAGCTCATTGCTCACTGAAAGACTAGGTGTTCAAGTCAACCCAGAGGCACCTTCTAAGAATGAACTGGTGATTTATTTCTGAAAAATGAGCCATTGAAAACCCTATGAGGGAGACCTCACAACATCAAAAAAGAAGAGTCAGGAGTAGAGAGCGTCATCTGGACCTGGGATCCCTGCACCAAGAACTTCCTCAATCCCTTTGTCTCTATAAGAGACAAAGTTGAGCACCTTCAGGCAAGAGGCTTGATGGCAGCCCACATACTTGATGGAACTGGACAGCCTTGGGCTTAGGCTTACTGGCAGAGTGGGATACCTCAGAGCATAATCAGCAGAGCCAAAAGAACATTGTAATATTTGTCCAAACTTAGCAAAAGCCAGATCCAACACCTGGGGAAAGCTTGCCTACAGCACTGCAGAGAAGAACTGCATGGGGAACATTCCTGAGCCTGAACTGTAACCTGTTATTTCTTTAATTGTACACTGGGGGGAGGGGAAGGGATCCTTATTTGTCCCCATTCCAAAAAGAAGTGCTCCAACAAGATGTGAAAATTGCAGAACAATTAACACTAACATCACATGAAAGTAAAATCTTGCAAAAGATTATTTAAAAATGTCTAGAACAGATCATTGACAGGGAATTGCCAAAAATTCAAGCAGGATTCAGAAGAAGTCACTGCACAAGGGATATCACTGCTGATGTCAGATGTATCTTGGCTGAAAGCAGACAATACCAGAAATGTTTGTTTTATTGACTATGCAAAGCCATTTGAATTATGTGGATTTTAACAAATTATGGCCAACTGAGAAGAACAGTGATCTGAAAACACTCAACTGTGCTCATGTGAAACCTACAGATAAACCAAGAAGCAGGTGTCCAGATAGAAGAATGGAAGACTACTCTGTTTAAAATCAAGAAACTTTATGTTAGAGTTGTATTCTTTCTCCATATCAATTCAATTTATATGCTAAACAAATAATTCCAAAATCTGGACTGTATGAAGAAGAATGTGACATCAGGATTGGAGAAAGACTCGTTAACAACCAGTGTTGTACAGATTATACAACCTTGCTTGCAGAAAGTAAAGAGGACTTGAAGCACTTGTTCCAGAAGATTGAAGACTATAGATTTCAATAGAGATTACATTTCAACATCAAGAAAATCAAAATTCTCACCACTAGACCAAAAGGCTCATGTTAGAGGAAAAAAAAGACTGAAGTTGTCAACAATTTCCTTTAATTTGGATCCACAGTAAGGAACCATGGTAACAGCAGTCAAGAAATCAAAGCATATTGCACTAGGAAAATCTGTCAAGGACTTCTCCAAAGTGTTAAAGAGGGTATCACTTAAAGATCAAAGTGTCCCTGATGCAATCCATGGTCTTTTCAGTTGAATATGAAAGTTAGACAATAAGTAAGGAAGATAGAAAAAGAATTGATGTTTTTGAATGGTGGTGTTGAAGAAGAGCATTAAATATCCCACCTACTGCCAAAAGAACAAACAAGTCTGCCTTGGGGGAAGTATAACTAGGGCGCTCCTTAGAGGCAAGGGTGGTGAAACTCAGTGTCACACACAGTAAGCATGCTGTCAGGAGAAACCAATCTTTGGCAAAAGACATCATGCTGAGAAATGTGTAGGATCAAAGAGAGAAGACTCTCAACAAGATAGACTGACACAGTAACTGTAACTATAGGTTTAAGCACAGCTAAGATCAACAGAGTGGTGCAGAACAGGGCACACATGTCTCAGGCCACTGTGAGATGAAGTTGACTTGAAGGCAACTAATAAAAACAATCATTTCTCTAATTCACCCAAACTAGAGAAGAAAATCCTACCTAGCACAGCCCTAGTCTGACACACACATTGTCATTAGGAATCAGATTTGACTCAAGAGTAACTATTTTTTGTTTTCTTTTAAAGATCATGAGGTCTCAGGTAATAACTGGGTTAAAAGAGAATAGGTCTTTCTTCCCCTAAAGTAACTAAAGCCAAAGAAGTCGCAGTTAACCATTCTGGTTAACTCCCACGGCACATCCCCACTTCTCTAAAATTTGCTCTCAAAATTGGAACTTTCACAGTGTGATTCCACCCTGACCCTTTCCATCCACCCGTGGCTCTGTGACTCATCACAGCCATTATACAGATGACTCAATCCACATGTGGGACTGAGCAAGTCAAGGGAGGGACATTTCTCATTTATGTCCTTTCAAAAATCACTCTGGCTGCCCTTGCAAAAGTGGACAGCAGGGGAGCAAAATGGAAGGAGAGTAACTTTATCAGGAGCTAATGCAAAAGAGCACAGGTCGTCAGTGGAGGAAACAGAGATGAAATAAGCATGGACTAAATGCAACCAAAGGAACTCTGGTGGCCTAGTCGTTTAGGAATAGGGCTGCCAAGACAAAGACAACCAGTTCAAATCCACCAATGGCTCCACAAGAAGAAGGGCAATCTCCACCCATGCATTTATAGCCTTGGAAAACTCACTGGATGGTCAGCTAAGAGTCAGTTCTGACTCAATAGTAATAAGAAAAATAAATGCACCTGGGATGAGGATAAGAAGTAGTCCTGGGTTTCCGGCCTGAATAAATTAGAGAATTGCTGTAAACATTTATGCAGAATGTGTCTGACACAATGGGGAGCAGGGAAGGAATAGCCAAGAGGCTAAAGAAACTACAATTTCGGAGTCCACATCTGTACAGAAGTCCATGGCCCTGCATCTCCTTCAGCATAAAAGAATTTAAACTGTCGAGGCATTAGACCCCCAAATTTAAGAAAGGAATGAGTGTTGGCCAGGTTATACTGAAATATCTATAGCATAATTAAGGGGACAGGGTGGAGCTCAACACAGCTGAGGAGTCAGTGGCTTAAAGTCATGAAATAACTAACATGAGCTTGTCCAGAGCTTGTCACTGCATCTGGATCACCTGCAGAAGACAGACTCAAGGGTATTCCAGGTCAATTCAATGCCATCAAGTCAGAACCGACCCTCCAATCCATTTTCAGAGGCTGTAAAATCACACAAGAGAGTCTGCCCATCCTTCACCCACAGAGCAGCTGGTAGATTCGATCTTCACACCTTTGGTTTGGCAGCTTAATTTGGTACCCACTAGATTACCAGCCAGCTCTATTTTAAAAAAAAAAAAAAGAAGGCAGCTGCCTTAACAACCTCCCCAAATGATGCTTTTGCCTTAAGGGGAAAAGGCTGAAAATACAGATCTACAGAGAAGTGCAGAGAAAAGATGACCAGCCAGGATAGGCCCTGAGGTGCTATCAATTGAAGAGATGAGGCCAAAGGAATTGCAGACAGGAGAAGAAGCAACACTTTGTCAGAGAAGAGGAAAGAAGAGGTGTTCCCTGTAACAAAGGAAATAAAATAGGAAGACAGGGCTGAGAGGCTACATCAGAAGAGAACCATCCCATGAAAAGACAATTTTTGGAGTCAGAACTAGGCCTGCCATTAAGGGCAGAGAAGTCTTGGTCAGAGAATAAAGGCCAGAGGAGAATAATTAGGGGCCTCGGTAGCCTTTGGGAAAATGAGGGAAAGGACAATTTTGCTTGTTTTACTTCCCAGAGCTTCCAAGAGCTCTGGTGGCATAGCCTGCAGGGACCTGTGCTAAATCAGAGGCAGCACCTCTCAGGCAGCTAGAATTCAGGAGCTGCCTCCCTGGAAAAGGACAATCTCACTGGTGATTTACATCCTCCTGAAAAACCACTGGAGGGTCTGCTATGAATTGGTTCCAATTCAAAGGCAATGAGTGAATGAGTTCTAAGCAGTCAACTTGGAGATGGCTGATAGTAACTTTACAAGAAGCTTTCTCTACTCAAGTTAGATCATACAACATGAATCATAACAAATTATGGATAACATTGGGAAGAACGGCAATCCCAGAACACTTCATTATGCTCATGTGAAACCTATACACGAAGCAGCAGCTGTCTAAACAGAATAAGGGAAAAGCTTGGTTTAAAACCAGAAAAGCTATGAATCAGAGCTATATTCTTTATTTATACCTATTTAAACTGTATAGTGAGTAAATCATTCCAGAAGTTGGACTATAAGAAGAAATAAATGCATCATATCAGAAGAAGACTCATCAACAATTTGCTTTATTCAGGTGACACAATTCTGCTTGCTCAAAGTGAAGAACTTGCTGCAGAAGATCAAAGACAACAGTCCTCAATATGGCTTACATATCAATATCAAAAAAACAAAAATCCTCACCACTGGACCAATAGACAACATCATAACAGATGGAAAAATAGACTGAAGTCATCAACAATTTCATTTTACTTCAATCCAAAATCAACCATGGTAACAGCAGTCAAAAATTAAGAAGTGTGTTGCACTGGGAAAATGTGCTATTAGGATTTCTTCAAAGTGTTAAAGAATAACGATGTCATTTTAAAGACTAAGGTGCACTTGATTCAAACCATGCTATTTTTCAGTCGCCTCATATGTATCTGAAAATTGAATAGTGAATGCCATGGACTACCAAAAGAACAAACAAATCTGTTCTGGAGGAAGCGCAACCAGCATGCTTCTTAGAGGCAAGGATGGTGAAACGTTACCTCACCTGCTTTGGGCATGCTGGCAGGAGGGGCTGGTCCTTGGAAAAAGACATCATGCTGGGAAAGGTCAGCGGGAGGGGTGGGGGTAGGGGATTGTATATCAAAGAAAGAATTTTTCTTTTACTTTTCAAAGAGAGGAGTGAACTGGGGAGGGGAAGCAGGGGGAGGGCTGGGCAGGGAGAAAAGTGCAACAATGAATGAATGGAAATCCAAAACCTCTGTAAATGTTCATTAAAATTATTAAAATAAAATCTAAAAAAAAAAGGTATTAAAAAAAACACCCTCAGTGAGCCAGACTGACACAGTGACTGTTAACAAGGGGCTCGAGCTTAGCAGAAATCATTAGGACAGGGCAGGACAGGGCAGGATGCTCCTTTTGCTCACAGAGTCAGTAGGAGTTATAGCTGACTCAACAGCACCTAAAAACAACACTGAGGTTGAAGGAAAAGTCAAAGAAACATCGTTTATTTGGTGTACTGTATAAAAAGAAAAAGACAGCTAAAGAAAGGGGAGTCTGTACCATCAGCAGGACAGCTCCCCAGGAGATCCAGAACAGCTACATCCTTTTGGGGGCTCAAAATAGCTTATTTTTTTTTCAAACTTATACATGTTTAGATAAGAGTTCATCTCCCATTAATACGCTATAGGAGGATGTACCTACCCATCTTATAGGTTTTCCTGATAAGTGACCAGTCTTAACAGCCACAGGATATTGGTGGATACAGAAAACAGTCCAAACAAGAAGGCTACTTCAAGGGGTGTTCTTTTGTTTAGTCCAGGTGTATGTGGGGCCATCATGTTTAAGTATTCCTTATATCTACAGTGAGACTGTCTTTATCAGATGTTAAACCAAATGTAAACAATAAAGAACTTTCTAGAGAGACGGGTGTGTGAAATTCCTAATGCCAGCATGGAAGTCCTTTCTGAAGTCTGCAAATTGACTTTTAAATTGGCAATTGGACTTTTTATGCCAGCTCAGTACCCGACAAGTAATTATTTCTGCCAGCCTTATTGAGCAGGTGGAATGCTTTACTCTAAAGCAACTTGTAGGGAGTCAGGTTACCAACCAACCAACCAAACAATCAATCAATAAAATAGTAATGGGGAGCACTGGTGGCCTAGTGGCAAGAAGCTGTGCTGCAATCTTGAAGGCTTACAGTTCAAATCCACCAGATGCTCTGCAGGAAAAGGACAGACAATCTTCTCCCTTGCAATTAACTGCCTCTGAAAACCTGCCAGAGGGTTGGTTCTGACTCCACAGTACACAACACAACAACCACAATCCTATGGCATATGATGGCTTTATTCTAGTTTATTTATAAAAACTCTGGGGTAGACGTTAAATTTCAGAACAGAGTAGCCTTGAGGTCAGTGGCAGGAGGTTATTTTCTTCTCTTCTCCAGCGTTTCCCCATCATAGATATGTCTTTCCCTCCCTTGCACGTCTTTGTATATCTGTAAGATCATTATAGCTAAAGGCCACATCACTTGATAGCAGTGGGTTCTGGGTTTTATTTGGGGTCTCTGGGTATCAGGGGAAACATGAGAGGCTACCTGGAGCCAGAACCTCTATACTGTCATGTGTGCAACACTAGCAGAAGTACCTCCTCCTCTGCATTCCCAGGAGGCAGACCTTCCCCAGCTCAACCCCAAATGGGTGGGTGGGAGCTACCTCTCCTGTACTGTAAACATGACTGACCCTGTATAAATAAGGTCGTATTAGCAAAGGATGAATCCTAAATTTAATCATTTCTGAGGGGTGGTGGTTGTTGTTGCCATTGGTGTTAAGTGCCGTTGAGCTGAGCCCAACTATGAGCAACCCTATGAGCAAAATATCTAAACCCTGTTCTATCCTGCACCATCCTTACACAAGGGTGAGGACTTCTGAGGGATATCTTATATTAAAGGGCAGAACAGACAGAAAGACAAAGACCTGTCTGGGAAAACCCAGGTCAAACCAATGGAATGCCAGGATTGCTGGAAGGCAACAGAAGCCAGCAGACTCACAGAGGAAACTGATGTGGTTGACTGAGACCAATACTACAACTTTTAGTTTACAGAACTAAGAGACAATAAATTCTTATGCTTCTAAACCATTCTGTGGTGGTATTTTTTTAATCTTTTTATTATTTTTTTAATTGGGAAAAGCATATTGGGGGTACAAGGAGGTAAGGGTTGGGGGCAGAAGGGTGAGGATGGGCCAGGATGCAGTTGCAGAGCTGCACAGTTTGGTCAGTGGGGGGAGCAGTTGAAGGAAATGATGAGGGTCCAGTGGGGACCAGATGCTACAGAGGAATGACAAGCATTTTCCAATAGTAAT
>NW_006399932.1:1616724-1623920 GCF_000299155.1 Elephantulus edwardii | reverse complement strand
GGCACCAGCTTCCCCCACAGCCACCATCCTGGCTCCAAGAATTCTCTCCAGACCAAGTCCACCTTGCGGCAGTGTGGTGGCTTCACTGTACCAGTCTTGAGGAGGGCCGGTGCCCAGCATCCATCCTGGGTGAGGGAATCCATTCGTTCCGGCTGTGGAAGCCTCAAGGAGCTGCAGCAGCTGTTCGGCGCAGTGTGGGCTCTGCAGGGGGGTGTTGGGAGCCACGAGACTCACCCATTTCTCCTTGGGAATCCTTGAATTCCTGTTGTTGAGCCTCGATCTTCACTGAGGGCCAGTCATCAACTATTTAAGTGTTCAATTATCAATAAGCCGAAGTCTGTGGAAGGCCATAACGGCCCTGCTTTAAGTGGTTCGCTGCTCCCGCAGCTCACTACGCTGTCTCTGCCTCCAGCGCCACCTTAGATCTCTCCTGTGGTGGTATTTTTTGTTATTGTAACACTAGGCAACCAAGATATATTACTCTGGTTAGAAAAAAGCCACATAGGTAGATCACTATAAATTCCATCATTAAAGAGCAGGATTTTTTTTTTCCCTTCGGTAGAACATATGTTTGTCAACTATGCATACACGGATAAATAATATGAGATGTACACCGTTAAAGCCAGAAAGCCCACATTATACATTCATAAGTAGTGTTATAGGTAGAAAGAAAATACCAGTGAAAGTGTAATAGAACTAGTCTTGCATTAAGCCCAGGAAATAAAACTAAATTAAGAACTAAATGCTTTTTTATATATAATAGATTAAAGTTTTATCCTGGTTCTTGGAGATTTTTTCTTTTTTTAACATTTATTTTATTATTTTTTGTGTATGTGTACCATCAAATCAGATCTGACTGGTACAGGAGAAGATTGTCCCTCCTTCTCCAGCAGAGCATCTGGTGGATCTGAACCATGTAACTCTGGGACTGCAGTGCAGCTTCTTGCCACTAGGCCATCAGAGCTCCCTTGTTTGAGGTGTTGTTCCCCACCACCACCACCAAATGATCTTCCATTGGGTTTCTGAGACTGTAAATTTTTTTAATTTCTTTTTTAAATGAAGGATTACAAATCACACTGATTTTTCATACAATTATTCACATTTTGTTTTCAAACCTTAATTACAATTGATTAATGTCATTAAAGAGAGCTCTGGGTCTCAGTGCTAAGGAGTGGCATTGCCAACTGAAAGGCACAAGGTTCAAATCTACTGGGTTGTTCTGGTGGAGAAAGAAGGGCAATCTCCTTCCACGTGACTCACCGTCTCTGAAAACCTGCCCGGCTATGAGTTGGTTCCGACTGAACAGTACACAACAACAGTTAATGAATTATTCATTAACCACAATATCTAAGCAACACTTCCTTGTGTACTGCTTTTCCCTTCACCAAATTTATCTGTTTATTCCTTTTTACTCCCCTTGATTGGCTGGTTGGTTGTTTTTAACGTAACAGACAGCATAACTCAAGGAAAGTTTCCTTCTGAACTAAGCAATTTTTACATCAGGAGTGATTCCCACACTACACAGAATCCTTCCACTTCATGGATTTTTATGCTTGGGAGAGTGAATGGACGGCACAGGAGAGGAATGCCCTCTATGAGGTGGATTGATTCGGTGACTGGGATAATTGGAATGGGAGTGTCAGAGACAGTGCGATTGGCACAGGACAGAGCGTAGTTTAGGGCTGTTGTACATAGGGGTCGCTATGAGTCGCAAGCGACTCGACGGCACATAGCAACAACAACAACACAATTGCTCAGTAAAACTTTCCCAGCACCAGGCCCTTCTCGTGGTAGAGTGAATTAAATGTAGGCTGCTAACTAAAAGGTGCTCAGCTGAAACCTACCAGGTGCTCCACAGGAGAAAGATGGGCAATGTGTTCCCTTTAAGATTCACAGGCTCAGAAAACTGAGGGAGCAGCCCAGCTCTGCTGTGGGCTCCTAAAAGGTCCAGTCGCATTCAACTGGATGACAGTGAGTTTAGTTTTTCTAAGTTCTACCAAAAGGTAAGAATTTTCTCCTTGCACTTCAGTTCATGCATGTTCTGCCTCTGACTTTTTCCCAAATACTTTCTATTATTCTCTCTAAAGAGCCATAGATACTTATTTTAAATTGCAAAAAACCAAAAATGTCATAGTGGGAAATGATTTCCAGAAAGCTTTGCTGATCTCTCACAAGCTGGGGAAGACTAATGAGGAAATTAGAAGTGAGCAAGTCTGTTGGCATTTTATCATTCTGAGGATATCACTTATTAAGATAGGCAATGCATCCGAGAGTTGGACAGTGAATAGGGTTGATAGAAAGAGTATTGATGCCTTTGAGCTGTGGTGCTGGAGAAGAGTGTTGAATATACCATGGACTGCTAGGAGAACAAACAGGTTTGTCCTGGAGAAGGTGAAGCCGGATTGCTCCTTGGAGTCAAGGATTCTGCAGCTTCGTCTGACATACTTTGGGCATGTTGCAAGGAGGGACTGATTCTTGGAGAGGAACATCATGTTTGGCAGAGTGGAGAGGCAGTGAAGGAGAGGAAGAACTTCGATGAGATGGATCGATTCTGTAACTGGAGCGGTGGGAATAAGTGCATTTGAGATGGCTAGGTTGGCACAGGATAGAACAGTGTTTAGAGCTCTTGTACATAGGGTTGCTATGAGTCGCAAATGACTCGATGGCACATTACAACAACAACAATACTGGGAGTAATGGGGGAATTAGGAAACTAGACGTCAGGATATCAGAGTTTCAGTTTCTTTTCTACCTGTAACTATGTAATTTGAATTACATTAGTCTACCTTTATGTTGAACCATGCAGAGTTTCCTTGCTCTGTTCTGATGACTGCCTCCTGGTCCAAGTATAGGTTTCGCATAAGCACAATCAAATAGTCTGAGATTCCCATTCTTCTTAGATTCAGCCACAGTTTGTTAAGAGCCATACAGTCAAATGCAGTCAATGAAACACAGATATACATTCTTCTGGTACTCTCTACTTTCAGCCATGATCTGTCTAATATTAGCAATATGACACATAACAACAACACCTATTTTATGCTGAATTTTGGTCACCTCATTTGTAAACTCAACTTACTGGAATAATCTACTCATTACTAACCTTTCTTTCCACCACAAGTAATCTTCTAAGAATTTGGGGGGGGGGGGAAGCTATGCATTTTCATGCCTCAGATTAATGCACTTTTGCACGTGAATATGAAAGCATGCATTTTTATGGGTTCATAGACCCCTTAAGGTCTATCTCTTTATCCCCAGTGTCAGTTTAGTATTACCTAGCTTATCATGGGGAGACAAGCTTTTTAAAATGACAGAATACAAGGGAAATGTATGAAGAATCATGAAAGCTCAAGAAATGCTGAATCATTTTGCAGAACTAAAAGTACATGCTTTGCAGACACTGGGGACAGGAGTGTATCTTTTTAGGAAAATATAATACCATTAAGAACTATCAGAGAATAGTTTAAAAGTAATATATTTTAGGGCATTATGATTATCATAAGAGTCCAGAATGAGGGTTGCAGAGTGGAGTATATTTGGTGTGGGGGTGGGGATGGGGGTGTGCGAGGGGGGCTGTGTACCAATGAAGGAGTTTTTCTTTTGCTTTTCAAGGAGAGGAGCGAACTGGGGGTGGTGGTTGGGGTGTGGTAGGTGGGGAGAAAAGTGCAACAATGAATGAGTGGAATTCCAAAATCTCTGTAGATGTTATTGAAATTAATAATAATAATTTTAAAAAAAGAACTATCCTTGACTGAGGTCTAGCTAAGCACTTTTCATGTATTCACAGGCCTGAACACAATGCTTCTGGACTCGGTTTGCCTTATTCAAATCCTGATTCTACAATTTACTAGTTATCTGACCTTGCTATCAGTGCCTCAGATTTTTTATCTATTAAAAAGAGAATAAAAATAGCACCTACCCCTAAAAGTTTTTAATATAGAACAGAAACTTGAAGCAAGGCGTGGTACACAGAGTCCTAAATAATTATTAGTTTTTACAGAAATTTGGGACATATTTGCCAAGTGGTTAAAACTGTAAATGAAGGAGTTTAGGGAAGTCATAAATATCTCCATTCCTTAGTTTCCCTAGATGTAAATTGAGGACAACAGAACCTGCTTCCTAAATTAGTAGAGAAGATTAATGAGATGACATTAAAAACTAGTTTCAAAGGTTACTAGGGATGAGAAGGGAGAGTGAGGGGAGTAAAACTTATTAAGTTGGGTGAAGGGAAAGGCAATATACAATATAACTACATAGGCAATACAATACTCATCAGACATTATAATTAATTATAATAATTAATGTTTTAAAACAAAATTTATATGAATGATTACATAAAAACCTAATGTGATTTGCAAACTTTCACTCATAGGACCGAAGAAACTAAAGTTATTAGCAGTCCTGGGAAGCAAGGATTATCAGTAACCTGTTTTTCCTTTTTAAGAAAGGGGAATCTCAGACTTAACAAGGTTAAGTGCCTTGCCAACAGCACCTCAACTAGCAAAAGAAATGCAAAGATTTCAGTGAAGGGGAATCTGAAACCAGAAGTTGCAACCACTACCTCATACAACCTCTTGTTTAAACAAGGGTTAGAGACAATCAAAGCTAATTCATACCCACTAAATTACTAAAAGAAAGAATGTTGTTTGGTGACAATAAACTAAAATTTGTAAGATTCTCTGCATAGTTTCAAACCTTGAGCTCAGCCAAAAGCCCTCCTCAATTGACCATTCCTGGAATAGAAAAAGTACCTAGGCAGTGTTCTCATCCAGGGAGAGCTCTGCCTTTCACAAGTGGTTGTTAAACCACAGCCCTGACCCCAAAAGAGGGAAAAGAAGCTTTTTCCACAGTAGCTTTAAAATAACAGCAAAGATCCCCAGGCTGGAGGCAAAAAAAGAGATCACTAGTGCTTCAAAGTCACGCTAATTAACTAATTAACAACACAAGTTACTCTTGAATCAATAACTTTTTCTCTGAAAAAAAGAAAAAAGCATTGACTTCTATTTTTAGGATACCAAGTTCTAGAGTTTAAATAAGAGGAAGTGCCTACCACTGCCCAGAGTGGTGAAGACAAAACGGCTCTCAAAGAGATTGATGGGAGAAGCTGTGTTAGCCTGAGCATCTCCCTCTCATTTCCTCATCTGCGAGATGCTGTTTTGTTGTATGGTACCCACAGGTGACCTTCCATGGGTTTTTCAGAGGCAGTTAATCGCAAGAAAGGCAAATGCCCATCTTCCTTCCTTGGGAGATGCTGCGGGTACCTCAAAGTGAGAACGGAAGGACTGACAGAGGAAACAGGTCTACCATTAACTACAAGTCCTTGTTTCACTTCTTCATATATTTACTTCTAACTGTATTTTACTTTGGTATCTTTATTTGGGACAGCTCTTAAGTCAACCTGGAAGTAGACATTCAAGGGTGCTGGGGGGCTAAGCCAAGTGTAAACAGGTCTTAGGAATGGATCTGCCTCCCTTGAGCAACATGCAATGGTCTCAGGAGCCTCACCTCAACTCCATTGTCCAGAGACCCTCACCCCAGCTTGACTGTCCTCCCCTATCTTAACCGTCCTCCCCCTTAATCCCTCAGGGCCCAGCCAACTCCACAGGTGGAGGCCTCTCCTGCCCCACTCCCTACCCACGAAGGATCCAGCGAACAGGTTGTAGGCCCATTTCTGCTCTCCCCTGGCTGAAAGGCTCTAGCCAAGTCGCCCTGCTCCCCAGGACCTTGATTTCCTCTCTGGAAAATGAAGGGGTAGGAGGTCCCATGCAGACGTCCTTCCTGCTCGAAATGTCAAACTGCGTTACTCTCACATAAATGTGTCCTGGAGGGCTAGAAACCTTTCCCTTCACATAGGACATGTCGCTCTATGTTCCCGGTGGTGGGGGAGGGTGTGTTTATCCCCTCAATAACGGTAATTTTAAGAGCAGCATGATTGATCCAGAAGGGAAGAATATGGCAGAATAAGGTTGCTGCTTTCCTATGTCACTAAAGCCTGAAGTCGTATTCAGAGAAGGTGGATTTTTCTCTCGGGCCTTTTCCCGCAATCTCACAATCCTACAAGAGGGGAGCGGGGGAAGTGGTCCACTCCTGATAATTTCTAAACTAAGTACAAACACAAAAGAAACCCCACTCAAACCCAATGTGGTGTAAGATGCAACAGCACTTTTTCTAGAATACAAGATTCCCATCTCTGCCCCACCCTCTCTCCCTTGGGTATTTTCTTAGCAAATGAAGCCCTGGACCAAAACATCCACCATTTATTTCTTCCTCCTCATCACACATGGGCTGCGAGGAGGCAGCTCTTCAGCCCCAAGCCTAAAGAACCCAAACCTCTCCAGGGGCGCAAAGAGACCCCCTCGAAGAGAGCGGGAGCCGCCCCGCGCTCCCGGGAAGGAAACAGTGGCCAGCTCGCCCCCGACCGGGTCCCCACCACCGGCTGCTTCCCCGGCCAGTTTCCTCTCACTTACAGCGGCTTCGCAAGGCAGGGCAAGGGCTGTCCGGGCGGGCGATCCGGTGGCCTGGCGGGCGGCAGCGGAGTTTGCTGACTCAAAGTCGCGGCGGCGAGCGCACAGGAGCGCACACAGCGCAGCCCCGCGTTCCCGGTGCACGCAGCGGCCCGCGCCCGCGCCCTGCGCCCGTCGCCCGCGTGCGTCTGCGGCGTTGTGGCCGCGAGGCCTCGCGCTCCCGCCGGCCAGCCGCGCCGCACCGCCCAGCCCAGGTGTGGTCACGCGCCGCCCGCCGCGCCCCTCCTTCCGGGCCTGGGGAAGAGGAGGCCAAAGCTAGACAGCTGGCCTGGGGCTCCCTCTGGGTTTGGTCGCCGGGAGGCGCCACGGCCCTGTGGGGAATGGCCTCTGCCTCTTACGACCCAGAAATCGGGTTAGAGAGGAGTCACCCCCACTTGCGCGCATGCCAAGGCTGGCAGGCGGCTGGCACCCTTTGTAATCAAGACCTTAGAATAGATGAAGAAAGATAAATCTGTGACAAGCGAGTATAATGAAATATTCATGATAAAACCTAGGAGATAGGCATAGGAGTGTTTACACTACAGTTCTTTACAACTTGTCTTAATTTTTCAAGATAAAGGTAAATAATCCAATAGAAAAAATGGGCACAGGATATGAACAGGCACTTCACCGAAGACGACATTCAGATGGCTAACAAGCACATGAAGAAATGCTCAAAATCCCTAGCCCTAA
>NW_006399932.1:1606221-1615549 GCF_000299155.1 Elephantulus edwardii | reverse complement strand
ATTTTTTTCAATTTCTTCATAACAAAATGTTTGGGTAAAGATCAATAAGATCGGCCAAAGGACCTGAATCAGTAAACCAATTACCAAATTACACTCTGAGCTTGGACTGACTCACCCCTTTTCATAGAAAACTCAAGCTTCTGATAGAATAATGTTATTGTTAGATGCCCACATAGCCTATGTACAACGGAACGAAACACTGGCAGGCCCACTGTGCAAAACATTAACATTTCCTCTCTCAAGTACAATTTTTCCTGCTGCATGTGATTATTGGGGGCCACTGCAGGCACATATGAAAATGTGGACTGTCCCTACGCCCCACCTAAATTGGTTTTGCATAGCAAAACCTAGAAATCTAAATATTTTAGGTTAATGCTTGGATTCTAAATTTACAACACTGAATCCTGAACAAAATACTTGCAGGTCCTGTGAGATTGTTGTGTTCCGTAAGGTTTCCACTGACTGATTTTAAGAATAAGATACCCAGGTCTTTCTACCTAGTCTACCGTAGTCCAAAAGATTCACTGAAACCTGGTCCATATATCATAATAATATAAAAACCTCCACAGACAAATGGGTAATGGCTGGGCCTGTGAGGTGCATTGGGCAAGGACTCAAACGGAAGAATAAGAAGAGAATTCCGCTACTGAAGCAGCACATCTGCTAAGATATTTCATCGTTGTTGTTATGTGCCAACTTTGAATCGAATCATAGCTGACCCTCCAGTGGGTTTTTAGAGACAGCAAATCCCACGTGGGATATTGCACATCATTCTCCCACAGAATGGAGGGTAGATTTTACCCACTTGCCTTTGGGGTTGCAGCACAGGTTTTTACTGCTAAGACCAGTAGATACTTAGTAATGTTGTTATTTTCCATCCAGTTGGAACCATAATAGCTAACCCTCCAGCCAGTTGTCAGAGTAAATTGCATAAAAAGATCCTGTAGAGCAGTCTCCCATAGAGCTGCTAGTGGGTTGGAATAGTGGGCCTTGGGTTGGCAGCCCAGTTCCACCCATTAGGCTACCCGAATGTCCTTAGATACTTAAGACAGCAAAATTAAAATCTTTCTGAACTTGCTTAGAGGAAAACTTTACAGCTATGAACAGAGCAGTAGAAAAAGCCTCAGAGATTCTAGGGGAAAGTCACGTAAATGGCTGTTAACATTATATCCTAGTAGAAAGGAAAGAGCTTTGGTGGTGCAAGGACCAAACACTTGACTACTAACCAGAAGGTTGGCAGTTCAGACTCACCCAACAAGTCTATATCAACAAAGATTAAACAAAGCAAACAAACAAAACCCCCAGGAAGAATAACATAAAAATAATTCCAAATAAAATGAAACAAATTAATTATTTTAACCAATTTGAGTTGGAGAAGGATGGGAAGTCTCCTCTCATGTGATTAACTGCCTCTGAAAACCGACCAGAGGGTCAGCTATGAGTCAGTTCCGACTCTACGGTACACAACAACGATAACCAATTTGAACAAAGTTTCTGCTTTAAGGAACTGATTACAGTTTCTGATTTAAAAATTAGTGCATGTACAACCTGGATCCAGGGAAGTCAGTTAAATTATTTCTTTCACTTTTTTAGGCTATGGTATTTTTGTTGTATGGCGATCTGGTGGTGCTAAGTGCTAAGCAGCTAACAGAAAGGTCAGTGATTCAAATTCACCAATGGAGAGAAAAGGCCTGACCATCTGCTCCTGTATCACAGCCTAGAAAACTGTATATATAGAGTTTCACTCTGTCCAAGAGTCACTATGAGATGGAATTCACTCCACTGCATGCAATAAACAACAAGGGCAACAAGAATATTTTTGTTATACGAGAAATTCTTTTTCTGTATGACAGTGAGTACTGGTGGTTTAGTGGTGAGGAATTGCTCTGCCAATGTGAAGGTAAATGATATAAATCCACTATCTTCTCTGGGGTTGGGGAAAGACGGACAATCTCTTCCCATATAATTTACTGCCTCTGATAAATCTCTATGAGTCATTTCTGACTCGAAGGTACACAACAACAACAAATCTCTGCCTGGTCACATTGATGTTTAAGAAACTCTAACCAGCTAATAAGATCATCCTAAACTCACACATTTAGTGAGAGAGAAATTTTACCCTAAAAAGAGAACTTAAGTTTGAGAGAACCAAGCCTACAATCTCAATATTTTTGTACTCCAAAATCTGGGCATATTTAGAATCCTTTGTGTAAAAAGAAGTACTGATGATACACTGGTAAAACACTTGTCTAATTAAAAGGTCAGTATTTCAAAATCACCAGTTCCTCCACAGGATAAAGATGTCACAGTTTGCTTCTGTAAAGATTGTTGTTGTTGTTAGGTGTTATTGAGTCAAGTATGACTCAAAGCTACCATATGAACAAGGGAACGGACCCCTGTCCTATCCTGTGCTATCCTTATCATCTCTGACACACTTGAGCTGCAGTTACAGTGTCAATCCATTTCATTGGGGTCTACCTCTCTTTTCACTGACCTTTCCAAACATAATGTCCCTTTCCAAAGAAAGATTGTTCTTAAGTACTGTAAAAAGAGCAAGGGCTGCATGGGATGGTCGTATCTGACCTTTACCAACTTCAAAAAGGGGAACAGTCTCCATCCACAATACAAAACCATTTCTCACAAGATTGGACATGTTCCCTATGCACTACTTTTTACTCATGCCAGCACCAGTTGTACTGCTTTACTGGGTTTGAAATCTGATGTGATAACTCACAGACCACACACAACCATTTTAGGGAAGTAAAATGGCTATAATTCAGGTTAATAGCAGAATACAATATCTGTCAGGAAAGCTTCTGAAATGTGCTCAGAGGCACCGCAGCCTTGAGCCTCCAGGCTTCAGGCTTACAAAGCACTCAGTCCTACCATTGCGTCTCACTCACCTCCCTCCACCCCACCCCACCACAGGCCTCCAAAAAACTTGAGCTAAGCCTCCCTCCCCCTCCCCAGCTGATTTTAAATGAGATCAGATACAGTTAATCAGCTTACACTTGATTGATTGCTAACACAATTTGGAAATGTCCAAATAGTTTGCCCGGGTTTTCAAGTAAATCACAAACACCCACCAGGATTCAACTTTGCCAAGCTAAAGGCTCACTCTATGAAATGGCATCAGGATTAGGGGGAGACTCATCAATAACCTGTGTTATGCAGATGACACACCTTGCTTGCTGAAAGTGAAGAGGATTTAAAGCACTTGTTGCAGAAGATCAAGGAATGCATCCTTCAGTATGGATTGTGTCTCAATATCAAGAAAACAAAGATTCTTACCACTGGACCAATAGGCCGTGTCATGATGGATGGAGAGGAGATTGAAACTTTTAACATCTTTATCTTGCTTAGATCCACAATAACATCCTTGGTACGAGCAGTCCAGAAATAAGGAGATGCACTGCAATAGGAAAAATCTTCAGTGAGGGAACTTTCTAAATTATTGAAGAGTAGTGATGCCAGTTTGAGGACTGAGGTGCGTCTAATTCAGGCCATGGTCTTTCCAATTACTAGCTATGCATCCGCGACCTGAACAATGAATAAGGATGACAGAAAAAGAATTGATGCATTTGAGTTGTAGTAGTGTGGGAGAAGAGCACTGAACATTGCATGAATGGCCAAGAAAATGAATAGATATGCTTTGGAGAGGGTACAGCTAGAGTGCTCTTTGGAGGCAAGAATGATGATGAGGCTTCACCTCACATACTTTGGATATATTGCTAGGAGGTACTACTATTCCTTGGAGAGGGACATGATGTTGGGAAGACTGAAGTGTCCATGAAGGAAAGAAAGACCCTCAACCAGGTGGATTGACAAGGTGATTGCTGCAATGGGCTCTTGTGTGTCAGGAAGTGTGAGGATGATGGAGGACAGGACTGGTTTTAGATCTTTTGTTCATAGGATTGCTATGAATCATACTCAACTCGATGACACCTACCAACAACAACAACAATGCTATCAATTATGTTAAGTTTTACTAAGTATTAAATCACTTAATAGTCTGTCTTGGAGAAGGTGAAACCAAGTTTCTCCTTGTAGGCTAGGGTTTTGAAGCTCCATTCTCACTGACTTTGGGCATGTAGCCAGAAGGCAGAAAGACATCATGCTTGGAAGGGTGGAGGGACAGGACAGGGGAGGAAGATCCTCAATGAGATGGATTGATACAGTAACTAGGGCAATGAGGGTAGATGTATCAGTGAGACTGGTGCAGGACAGGGCAGGCTTCAGAGCTGTTGTGCATAGAGTCACTATGAGTCACAGGCAACTTGATGGCACACAACAACAATAGAACTTAAGATTTAACATATTTATAAATTCATTAGATATTCAGTCACTTGTTTTAGGGGGTTTTGTCTTTTTTTTTTTTTTTTACAGGTGAATGTGTGAATGCAGTCCTCCTATTACCACAGTTGCATTTCCCTCATTTGGGGAAATCAAGATTTTCAGTCACTTTTTAATTAGACAATTAAAGAGCTTAACAAGGAAAGCAAAATATTAAATTCATGAGTGAAACTTAAGGTGGTTAAAAAGATTAATTAAATTTTTCATGAGATCAAACATTAATCAAATGCTCCTTTGTTAAAACTTGCTAGATTTAGAAATAGAATAATAAGATTAGTAAGATAATTTTTACCCAAGGAAAAAGCATATTATCAAATTTGCAACATTGATAAAGCAAATATTTGTAAAGTAACATCAAAATAACGTTTTTTAAATGTCAAAATTATCCCTGAGACACACAAAAAATTCACATTAATAGTTACTATTTTCGATCTTTTGGCACAATTTTTTCCATTCCAGAAATATATAAAAATACATGCAATTAGACAGGATAATGATGGGCAAGATCCAACGGTGATTAATTTTATAAAACAATACATGGGAATGATTGTGTGAAACACAATGTGAATGATGAATATTATAAAACACAATGTATACAAATCTTGTAAGCAAACCAATATAAAACAAATTTTAAAAATACATGCAGGAGATAGATAGAGAGAGAGAGACATCCTGAAATACCAGTTGATTGTGTGTCTTTGTTTACATTTTCTCAGTTCTTTATATTTGCAGCATTGGGAAAACCCCTTGCCTTCTTGTTATATTAGCAGAAGACTTTCTTTTCATCTTTTACTTGCCTAAATCTTGTCAAATGTGCTTTTAGAGTCCTGATGTTGTTGTGTGCCATCAAGCCAATTCTACCTCATTGGATTTTGTATGACAAAGTATAATAAGTAGAAATCCCTAGCATAGAATCTTTATGGAACAGATTGCCCGCTCTTTCCTCTTACAAAGCAATGATGGATTCAAAGTGCCCACCTTTTGATTAGCAGCTAATTTCTTAGCCATTAGTCATCAAGGTTCCTTAAAGCCAGGATACTTTCTGCCTTTGAATTGGTTCCAACACCTAGGTACCCTCCATTGGGTGTCCAAGGCTATAATCATAACTGGAAGAGGCTGCCAGCTCCCTCAGAATTCTTATAGCCACTAGAGCTCCCTGGATTCACTTTGTCAGTCAGAAATCAATAGAACTTGCAACCAAGATGCATTAAAAATAATGGGAGATTGGAATGCAAAAGTTGGAACAAGGAAGAAGAATCAGTAGTCAGAAAATAGGGACTTGATGACAGAAATTAAGCTGAAGATAAAATGGTGGAATTTTTTACAATCAATGGACATATTCATTATAGATACCTGTTATAAGAAGCACAAACAGCAGCTATACATGTGGACCTCACCTGATGATCTGCACAGGAATCAGATTGATTATATATGTGGAAAGAATCATTGGAGAAGCTCAATATCAGCTGTGAAATCTAGACCAGGTGCTGACTGTGGAAATGACCATCAACTACTACGCAAGTTCAAATGGAAGCTAAATAAAACAAACCCACAAGAACCAAAATTAGACCTCGAATCTATCTCACCTGAATTTAAAAACCATCTCAAGAAGAAGTTTGAGGTCTTGAACACTAATGAGCAAAGACCACATGAACTGTGGGGAAGATATCAAGAATATTATCCACAAAGAATGCAAAAGGTCATTACAAAGACAGAGGAGGATGAAGAGATGAAAATGAATGCCAGACCAGACTCTGAATATTGCGCTAGAGCATCAAGAAGTCAAAGCAAAGGGAAGAAATCAGGAAGTCAAGAAACTGAACAGAAGATTTCAAAGGACACCTTGTGAAGACAAAGCAAAGTACTATAATGAAATGTGCAAAGAGCTGAAGTTGAGAAATCAAAAAGGACAAACTTACCCAGCATTCTCTAAGCTGAGGGTACTGAAGAGCAAATTCAAGTGCAAGTTGCAGTTCTTTAAGATGCTATATTGTATTCAGCAATATAAGAACATGGAAAGAGCCTGAATGTCCAACCATAATTAAATGGATTGAGACATTATATAGTACAGCCATATGATGGAATACTATGCAGCACACAGGAGCAATGATTTTCTAAATCACTACCTAACTTGGGAGGGACTGGAGAGCATTATGTTAAGCAAACTAACCAAGTCCCATAAGGACAAATACT
Source organism: Elephantulus edwardii (assembly GCF_000299155.1). NCBI lineage: Eukaryota > Metazoa > Chordata > Mammalia > Macroscelidea > Macroscelididae > Elephantulus > Elephantulus edwardii. Next base: position 1,609,003 of record NW_006399932.1, on the reverse strand, counting down.
GCATAAGACCATTATCGTTGAACATATATGAGGATCCATGGGGGGAATACTGGGAGCAGAGGGGTGAGGATGCGTAGGAGTGGTGTGGTTAATCATACAGTCACACAATTTGATGGGTGGAGGGAGGGGTGAGTAAAGGAAATGGGAAAGATCCAGTGTGAAAAACAATGCATGCGAGCTTTGTAAGCAAACCAGTATATAAAAAACTTTATTTCAGAAAAAAAGGATGCTACAGGTAGAATATTGAATGATCCAGGAAGCATCAAAAGGAGATGAAAGGAGTACAGAGTCACTGTGAAAGAATTGGCTGACATAGAAGAATTTAATGAAATAATGTATGATCAAGTGGCAGTGATGGTGAGGAAGGAAGTTTGGGCCGCTCTGAAGGGTCTGCAAGAAACAAGACCCCAGGAATTGATGAAATATCAATTCACATATTTTAACGAACAGATGCTGTTCTGGATGTGCTGACTAGATTGTACCAAGAAATCTGGAGAACAACTACCTCATCAACTGACTGGAAGAGATCCGTATTTATTCCTATTTTAAAAAAACAAAACACTGATCCAACAAGAGTGGATATTTATTGAACAAAACTGTCCTGTATGCTTTCATCAAGCAGTGCCAAGGAATCTGGAGGACAACCACCTGGCCAACTGACTATTCCCATTCCAAAAAAAGGTGACCAGACAGAGTATGGAAACTATCAAACAATATCATTAGTATCATATGCAAGCAAAGTTCTGCGGAAGATTATAAAAAAATTACTGGAACAGTACATCAACAGAGAACTAACAGAAATACCAAAATTACCAGAAATAAGCTGGGTTTTTAGATGAGGTTATTGCACTAGAGACGTGATTGCCATTGTCAGATGGATTTTGGCCAGAAGCATAGAGCACCAGAGGAATGTCTATCTGTGTTTCATTGTCTATGCAAAGGCATTTTACTGTGTGGATCAGAATAAGTTGTGGCTAACCTTGAAAAGAATGGTAATCCTAGAACACTTGATTGTGCTCATGCAAAACCTATGCAGGAAGCAGTTGTCAGAACAGAGCAAGGAAACACAGCATGGTTCAAAATCAGAAAAGGAGTATGTAAGGGATGGTTCCTATCTCCATACCTTTTCAATATATATGCAGAACAGATCATTTGGGAGACTGGACTTTATGAAAAGGAATGTGCCATTAGGTTTGGAGGAAGACTCATTAATAATCTGCAATATGCAGATGACACAACATTGCTTGCTGAAACTGAGGAAGACCCAAGGCATTTCCTGCAGAAGGTTAAGGACTGTAGTCTTAAATATGCATTGAAGGTCAACATGAAGAAGACAAAGATTCTCACCCCTGGGTCAACTGGCAGCACCATGATAGGTGGAGAAGAGATTGAGGTTTTTAACAATTTCCGCTTGCTCGGCTCCACAGTTAACACAACACTCTGGGTACCAGCAGTCAAGAAATCAAAAGACAAATTACATTGGGAAAATCTGCTGTCAGGAACCTCTTCAGAGTACTGAGAAGCAAAGATGTCAATCTAGAGACTAAGGTGTGCCTGATTCAGGCCATGGTTTTCACAATTACTTGCTGTGCATCACAGAGCTGGACAATAACTAAAAATGAGAGAAAAAGAATTGATGCGTTTGAGTTGTGGTGCTGGAGCAGAGTTTTGAACATACCATGGACTGCCAAGAGTATAAACAGGTCTGTCTTGGAAAGGGTGAAACCAAGTTTCTCCTTGGAGGCTAGGATTTTGAACCTCTGTCTCCTTGGGCATGTGGCCAATAGAAATTGCTCCTTGGAGAAGGACATCACATGCAGAAGAGTGGGGGGACAGCACAGGATAGGAAGATCCTTGATGAGATGTATTGGCACAGGAACTGAGCTGATGAAGATAAGTGTCGGAGTCATGAGACCGACTCAGATTAGGGTAGGCTTCAGAGCTGTTGTACATAGGGTCACAGTCAGTTGCAGGAGACTTGATGGCACATACCAACAACAAAGCTCTTGAGACCATGCTAAATACAGAGTTAGTGCTCAGTAAATTGTAGCTGTTATTACTAGTTTTCTTTACTATTTTGCATCTCCAGCCTAAGTTAGTTATCTCTGACATACTAAAGAAAGCCATCCCCATGCATTTTAAGTCAAGGAACAGAAAGACACTGAGACTTTCTTGTATTCTTATGAAAATTGTCACATGCATAGGTGACAAAAGTGGAAGTTATTTAAATTCCATGCTCAGAAATTATCATTTAAGAATTACATAATACTGTAACTCAGGTTGGTACAAACTGTTAAAAGTTTTTCACTGCTTGCCAAGAGGGTGGTAGTTTGAGACCCTCCAGAGGTGCTGCTGAAGAAAGGCCTGGCAAGCTATTTCTAAAAACTCAACCCCTTGGAAACCCCATGTGGCACAGTTCTACTGTGACATTCATGGGGCTGTCATAAGCTGGCGTGAACTCCAATTGGTTCTGTCTTTAAAAAAAAAATTAAGGTAGTTGTGGTAGCCTAATGGCAAGAAGCTGCATTGCAATCCTGAAGTCAAATGGTTTGAATCCACCAGATGCTCGGCTGGAAAAGGAGGAGCAACCTCCCCTCCTGTACCAGTCAGATGACAAAAAAAAATTTTTTTAAATTTACTTTTAAATTTATATGAAATTTTCCTGCCGCCTTGAGAAATTGTTGTTGTTGTTATGTGCTGTCGAGTCGCTTGTGACTCATAACGACCCTATGTACAACAGCCCTAAACTCTGCTCTATCCTGTGCCAATCGCACTGCCTCTG
>NW_006399932.1:1598813-1604296 GCF_000299155.1 Elephantulus edwardii | reverse complement strand
AGTTTGTTATGATCTACACAGTCAAATGCCTTTGCATAGTCAATGAAACACAGATTGACATTCCTCTGGTATTCCCTGCTTTCAGCCAAGCTTTGCAATTACTTGCTGTATGTCAGAAATCTGGACAATGACTGGGAGAATTGATGCCTTTGAGCTGTAGTGCTTGAGAATAGTATTGAATACACGTACCATGGACTGCTAAGGTCTGCCTTGGAGAGGGTGTAACCATGCTGTTCCTTGGAGACAAGGATTCTGAAGCTTGGGAGGGTGGAGGAACAGCACAGGAGAAAAAGACCCTCGATGAGATGGATTGATTCAGTGATTAGGGTAATGGGGGGTAGGCATGTCAGGGACAATAAAGTTGACAAAGGGTAGAGCAGCCTAGAGCAGGGTTCAGGGCTGTTGTGCATAGGGTTACTATGAGTTGCAAGTGGCTCACACATAAAAATAATAATTCATATTGGTGGTGCTGCCTTTCTCTCAGCTATCACAAACCTAACATTAGCACTAGCTTTGATCCTCTCCCTTCCCCGATCCACTCAGGTGCCAAATCCCTTATATTTTCTCTTATCCAGCTCTTGGTAGATCTCATCTTCTGCTCTCCATTCTCCTATCAACTCCTCCACAGAATCACACTATAGGCTCTTTACAGTGGTCCAATTTAGTGATTTTCAAACTTTTTTAGCAACACAACCCTTTTCTTAAAATAAACTTCCTTTCTAAAAGAAAAAAAAATACATTTTACTACTATACACTTATCGCTGTGTTGTGTTGTGTACCGTAGAGTAGGAACTGACCCTCTGATGGGTCATCGCTGACCCTCTGGCGAGTTTTCAGAGGCACGGGAGGAGATTGCTGATCCTTCTCCAGGATAGCAGCTGACATATTCAACCCATGTCCCTTTCAGTCAGCTTCACAGCTCTTGACCACTAAGCGACCAGAGCTCCCTTTGAAATAAATCTCAATGTGGTACAATTAGCACCACAGTCAACCAAAGAGCAGGACACCCACAGAAAAGCTCCCTGGGAGTGAGCAGCTGGGAATGTCCACACCACTTGTGCTGTAGCTTTTATACTGTACAAGTAGTAAGTAGTAGTTCTGGGTGGTTGGTACATTGTAGACAATTGCTATGGGGCAATAACAGTTGAGACTCAACCTCCAAGGCCAAAAATTTCCATTCTAATCCTAAACTCTCTCTTCTTGGTAACAAAATTACTTCAGGCAAGCCATTTAAATTTTGTATGCCTCCATTTTCCCATCTGCAGAATCGTTGGAAGACAATGTATATAAATGTGAGTAAAATAAAGTTAACCTAGTCCAGCACCATTTTTGTTGTTGTTGTTATGTGTCCTCAAGTCACTCATAACTGACTCTCTAGAGGTTTTTCTCAGGCAAGAAATCATATGAGAGATTACCCATCTTCCTCGTTCTGAGCAGCTGGTAGGGTTGAACCACTTGCCTTTCTGTTGGCAGTACAACTCTTTACCACTAAGCCACCAGAGCTCCCCAAGGCCAGTTCTACAGCAGAGTGAAAAAGGGCTCGGTTAAGTTTAACTTGTCATCCGATTGATTCTGACTCCAAATGAGTGTGAGTCAGGGAAGTACTGCCCTCCACAAGATTTTCAACAGCTGACTTTTAAGAAACAGATAAACATGGTTTTTTCCCCAGACTCCTCTGTGAACTTGAACTGTCAATCTTTTAGTTAGCCACCAAGTATTTAGCTGTTTGCACCAATAAGGGTTGTGAATTGCTATTAAGGTGACCCAAACTCATGGCAAACCCTTGTGTGCTGGACAGAACTGTGCCCAGAGGGTTTTCAAGGTGGGGTGTAACCTTTTAGAAAGAAATTATCTGATTTGTCTTCAGAGTTGCCTCTGGGTGGTTTTGAACCACTAGCCATCCTCTGTAGATGTATGGATGATTTTAGAAAGGATATACTTGGATGAGAAGCATTAGGAAAGGTGAGGAGAAAATAAGAGGAAATTTTTTTTCATTCTGTACTTTTAAAAATCTTTCCAATATTACAGAATGCATTTTAAATTTCTTTAAAAGATAAAAACACACGAGAGATGAACAGACAATTCACAAAAGAAATAGAAATAGCTATTAAGAAGATTATCTCTTTTCTTCAACAGTAGCATGTTAAACATTTTGTCTGAGAAGCTAGCAGGGAGCTTTGGTGGCCTACTGGATAAGGACTTGCACTGCCAGCTCAAAGACTGGCAGTTTGCATTTTCTCCACAGGAGAAAGATGGGAAGTCTTCCCTGTCTTGTTTACAGCCTCTGAAAGTCCACTGGAGGGTCAGTTGAGAGTTGAGTTGATTTAAGGGTGGTTTTAATCCTCACAGCAGTGCCACCGAAGAAAAGTCCGATAATCTGCTTCCCTAAAAAATTACAGCCAAGAAAGCCTGTGAGATAGTGCTACTGGGTAGCTCACAGGGCTGCTGTAAGTTGGAATCAACTTGGTCACATCTGGCCATCATTAATTTTTTAAAAACAGAGGTTGTCTCTGGGGACAAAATGATTCACAAACTCCTACTAGCTCATAAAACATCTTTGTCGGTATTAGATGATGGCTCTCTTTCTTCCAAACAATTTACTGCCATCTGCTGGAAAATTATTAAAAGAATGTATATTTGCTACCATGTAAATACCAGGTAGGAATATTTTAAAAGGATTCTGGTGACATAACTGGGTAAAACGTTTGGCTAGTAACCTTAAGGTAGCTGGTTTGAATCCACCAGCAGCTCTGTAGAAGAAGAGACAAAAAATTACCATACGTTTACAACCTAAGAAACCTTATGAGGAATTTCTACCCTGTCTTACATTTTCCCATTGTGAGTTGTAATAGTATAATGCAAAAGGATGGTTCAAGGAGTCCCTGATGACACAAACAGATAAACACCCAATCACTGGCCAAAAAAGTTGGTGATGTGAAGAGTCCCAGAGGCATCTCAAAAGACAATCCTGCAAATCTGCTTTGAATGGTAAGAGCCTTGAAAATCCTAAGGAGCACTTCTGCTTTGTCACGTGGGATTTGCCATAAATGGGTGTGGGGTTAAGGGTGTATTGTTCAGAATGTCTTCCCTAGCCATTGACTGACGCTGTCATGTGAACTGGTGGGAATACATGAATAGGGTATGTGAACTTGTCCACAATGGGATTGGTTAGTCTCACCACTCCACAAGGGAATGGGTTAGTCTCACCATTAAATTGAGTGAATCCTGCTGAGCAGGATTGGGAAAACCTCACCAGAAGCAGAGAAGCAGCAGCAAGAGAATACAACATGTCCTTTGGGACCAGAGATTCTTGTACCAGTTAGATCAGGGCCTATGGAAGCAGCAGTCATAGCAACCACAGCAGAGTACCAGAGACCTGAGGTGAGGCAGAGAGGACTTGGGAATGCTACCCCATGGAACCAGAACTAGGAGCTTTTGCCCATGTATGTTGGACCACTGAGGGGAAGAGGAGGGAGCCATAATTGGCAGAACTGAAAGCCCTATAATGGGCTGGAAGCAATGAGGCACAAGGCTGAGGCACCTGTTAACATATTTTGAAATTTTCCTGACTGAAAAATTGTATTCTGCTATTAATCTGAATTATAGCCTTTTGTCTTCTCTAATATGGTTCTGTGTGATCTGTAAACAATAGCAACAGATTTTTGCACCTAGTATAATAAAGCAGTAATATTCATGTTGGGATGAGTACAAAGAGATGTGGGATTGTGGGGACATGTCTGACCTCATGGGAATTGCATTTGTGTTGTTGGTGAGTTAACTGGGACAATTCCCCTTTGTGGAGTTGGTAAACTTCAGCATTGCTTTCCCTGCATGGCCTTTGCTTTTTTTACAGTTAGAATCAGTTCAATGACAATTAACTGCAACAACAGCAGCAATTGGATCATTCAGGGCACAGCCTGCCCAAACATACTCTGCAGCCCTAATGCACATTCTCTTCATTTCTAAAGATTTAATGATATGGAGAGCAAGTTTTATTCTGAAGTCTACACAAAATGACGTTAACTTAGCCACAAGGATAAAAAGTTGGGCTTCAAAATGGTTAAAAATGTAACATATTTCCAACTAATACTACTATCACTTGCTGTCAAGTCAGTTCCAAATCTTAACAACCCCCTGTCAGAAACAGGTTCTGAAGAACTTTCAAAAGTATACCACCAGGCTTTTATGTCTAGGCACTTCTGTCCCTGCTGTTTTGTACTGTGGAGTCTGAAGGCCACCAGAGGCACCTCAGTGGACTCAAAACGTGTTCCTTTCTACTAGAAGCTGGCAGCATTAGCCATTTACGCTACCCAGGGACTCCTTTCAGTGCATAAAGTTGGGTAAATCCAATGTAAGCAGGCTGTGGATCGTGTTGCTGCCAAACTTAAAGACTTAATGCTTCCAAATGCAGGGAGGATTCAGGTAATAGCACAGCTCACGTATCAGACAAGACAAATCAATTGGCAATCAGCTCTATCTTTTCAGGGAGCAGAAATGCAGTAAATTCTTGTATAATAAAATACCATTTCTCAGTAGTATCAGGCATCTATTTTCTATATAGATAAATTAGTGAGAGGAATTAACAAGATATTTAGGGAGCCCTGGGTGGCCCAGTGGGTAGGGAGTTCAAATCCACCAGTTTCCCCACAGGAGAAAGATGAGCAATCTCCTCCTACTCATTTTACAGCCTCTAAAAACCAATTGGGGGGCTCTGGTGGCCTAGTGGCTAGAAGCTGGGTTGCAATCCTGATGGTACATGGCTTGAATCCCACCAGTTGTTCCACAGAAGGATGAAGGATGGTCATTCTCCTCCTGTGTGATTTACTACCTCTGAAAACCTACCAGAGGGTCAGCTATGGGTTGATTCCAACTCTACTGTACACAATAACAATAACAACAGCAACTCACTGGAGGGTCAGCTATGAGTTTCTGACTCAACCGTAATGAGTTGTTTTTTAAAACAAGATATTTTCTGTAGTTACTCATGCATCTGAAAATATTTTCTAATAATAGCCAATTCAAATTACTTTTTTAAATTCAAATTTCTTTTCAATTTCTGTACATGTGAGTTTAGACAAAGCATGAAGGAGATAAGATACTTATTCTTCATTTTGATGACTAAATGGACATTAAGCATTTGAGTTGTTACTTGTATATTAATATCAAATATGTCACTGTTATTGTTAGGTGCCATCAGAACCTTTCTGGTTCATAGCAACTCTGTGTACATCAAACCAAAATGCCACCCAGTCCTACTCCATCCTCCCAATCACTGCTACGTTGGAGTCCATTGCTGGAGTCATTGCGCCAAGCCATTTGATTGCAAGTCTTTGTCTTCTTCTTCACATATGTTCTGTGGGTCTTTATTTTCATCTTTAGAAACTGGTCTCCCCAAGAGCCAACATTGTTCTTAATGGAGAGAGGTTAAAGGCATTCCCTTTAAGAACAGGAACTAGGCAAGGATGCCCACTATCACCTCTTTT
>NW_006399932.1:1591051-1596408 GCF_000299155.1 Elephantulus edwardii | reverse complement strand
CATTTGGACAAGAACAAACTGGGAGGAGGGTAGAGAGAATAGTGCAACAATGAATGAATGGAAACCCAAAATCTCTGTAAATGTTTATGAAAATTAATTAAATATAATTATAGGGAAAAAAAAAGAAACTGGTCTCCCTGCTGGTATGTTCAATGTACGTAACACAAAGTTTCACCATCTTTACTTTTAAGGAACTTTCTAACTGTCTTCCCCCCACCCCCCAACAGATTGATTCTAGAGGGAAGCTTTCATATGTGTATATACAGAGAGATTTCTCTCAACGAATAGGTGGTCATAGAGACTGGCAGTTTCCAAGTCTGTAGTTCATACATGAAGCTGGAGGCTTCTCCTGAATCACATAGCTATAGGACCTGACAAGCCCAAGATCAGCAGGTCAGACAGCAAGCTGCTGGCTTACAGGTGGCAGAAGCTAACGAGTGCCAATGGAGGATCACTATTAGTCAGACTCACCTCAACAGCAAATTGCGTGGAGGTTTGGATTATTGAATTAATTTCTCCATAGTAATGCATTCTTATGGTTTCGTTTACTTGACATAGAATTTCCTTACCTTCTGCCAAGCATCTGCTTCCTGATCCAGGGACACGACTGAACTACTACAGGTGGTGGGGGCATCATTACCATGACCATTGAGAAGCAGAAGCAACTTCTTGGAACTAATCAACAGGGCAAGAATACAGAATGAGGTAAGATTTAGGAGTGGAAGGGAATAGAGTGAGAGTGTCAGTGCTTCCAAAAAATAAAACATCAGTGTAATAATTTGTTACTTTGGATGAAAATATGTCATGTCAAAAACATCAACATCAAAGCAGCTGCCAACATTTGGCATCAAGATTATCATGTTAACAAAGTTGCGTACTATAGTAAGAATGCTGACTCCACCTTTTTTTTATTATTATTATTTTTGACTGCTGACAGCTTTTAAACTCACCTCTTTTCATTCTGTCCGCATCTGTTCAATCTGTATGAAAGCTTAGTGTGCTCTCTCCTAGGTACTGGTTCAAATGCAACTAAAACTCTTCCTTACACTGAAAAATCTCAAGCCAATCTGATATCACAAGCCATTTTTGGACCTTTCTGGGAGCTACTTTATTCTCTCCAAGAAACCACATTATGAGCAAAACTATCTTCTTACCCTTTTGGTGATGTGTGCAGTGTCTCTAGGTAGTTCTGGTGGCCTAGTGGTAAGAAGTTGTGCTGCAATCCTGAAGGCAAGAGTTCAAATCTACTATCTGCTCCGTGGAAGGATGAACAATATCTTCCCATGCAATTAACTACCCCTGAAAATCCACTGGACGGTCAGCGATGTATCGGTTCTGACTTGGCAGCACATGATAACTGTCTCTAGTGGCAGAATGCATACCATGTTGTACTGCTAAACACTACTGAGGAACAATGATGTCAGTTTGAGGACTAACGTGCACCTGTTTCAGGCCATCGTCTTTTCAATCACTTGCTTTGCATCAGAGAGCATGACAATGAATAACGATGACAGAAGAAGAATCAATGTCTTTTGAGTTGTGGTGTTGGAGAATAGTAATGAATATCCATGGACTGCCAAAAGAACAGATATGTCTTGGAGAAAGTGCAACCAGAGTGTTTCTTGGCATAGATGATAAGGGATCATCTCACATTTTTTGGCATATTGCTAGGAAAGGCTATTCCTTGGAGAAAGGTATCATAATTTGAAAGGTGGAGGAACAATGAAAGAGAGGAAGACGTTCAATGAGATAGATTGACACAATGACTGTAGCAATGGGCTCAAGTGTGTTGGTGATTGTGAGGATGGCACGGGATAGGACAGGGTTTCAGATCTGTGGTTCATAGAGTCACTCTGGGTCATACTTTATTCGACTGCACCTAACAATAACATTGTTTTATTTCTTTAAATACCTTGATGTGTAGATGATAAAGAGAGAAGACTTGATGGATCTGGGTGGTTGATAGAGAAGTGTTTATTATGTTATTCTCTGCATTTATTTTATTAACATTTCATAACAGAAGTTTGTTCAATAGTAATCCTAAGTCTAGTAAGTGATATGACTGGGAAGGACAGGTGGTATGGACATTTAACTTGGGGCTTCTGCTAGAAAGGCATCCCTGAGGAGGTAATACTCTATGTGAGATCTGATGACCCATATTTAGCAGAACGAAGGTCAGTCAGATCACTATAGGAACAGAGAGAAGACTGTAAGAAAGCTCTGGAATGGCAATGTTGCATTGTTCAGTGAATTCAGTACAAAATATCAGTTTTCTTAGATATACAATAACCTGATAAAAAAAAAGTAACCTGATCCATTAAGTCAAGTTAAGACTCTAAGTAAGCCTTTGTTGTGGTGCTGGAGAAGAGTATTGAAGGTAGCATGGACTGCCAAGAAAACAAACAGATTCATCCAAGCTACTCCTTGGAGGCAAGGATTCTGGGGCTTTGTATACTTTGGGCATGTTGCAAGGAGGGACAGGTCCTTGGAGAGGGAAATCATGCTTGGGAGGATGGAGGGACAGTGCAAGAGGGGAAGACCCTCTATGAGATGGATTGATTCAGTGACTGGGGTAATCGAGATGGGTGTGTCAAAGGCTGTGCGATTGGCACAGGATAGAGCAGGGTTTAGGGCTGTTGTACATAGGGTCGCTATGAGTCACAAACGACTCGATGGCACATAACAAGCCTTTGTTGTTAGTGCTATTGGGTAGAGACTGCAAAGTAAACTCTTAAGGAACATTAAGTAGGAGAGTGACAAGATAAGTTTGTTTTTTCAAAGGCTTCTATTAGTGGAGGATGGATTAGGAGGGGCCAAGAATGGGTACCAGTAGTCCTGTAATGAGCTATTGTAACTGTCTCTGCAGAACAAAGTAACAGATTGGAAATAGAAAGAAACAAATGAGTTTAAAGTTATCACCTGCTGGAATGGACAAGACTCAGCAGTTGGCCTCAAGGTCCTGGAAAAGAGGTGAATTGCACATGACCTCCAAGTTTCTGGCTTAAATGTTGACATGGGAGGTATTCTTTCTCCCCACCCCCATTCATTCATTATTGCACATTGCCCTACCTACATGCCAATTTTTTTTTAAATTCCTTCATTGTTGCATAATTTTCTCCCTCCCCCCCTTCCAGTCCACTTTGCTATGGACCCCAGCAAACTGGTTGGGGGAGGAGGACTTTGGGAAGAAAATATGCAACAGTGAATCAATGAAAATTTTCTTTAAAAAGGTATTTCCATTTTAACTCTCAGTGACCCTGCATGTATCAGAATAGAATTGCATGCCACAGGGTTTACAATGACTAATGTTTTGAGAAGTAAATAACCAAGCTTTTCTTCTATTGTTGTTGTTAAGTGCCATTGTTAGGAATCAAGTAGGATCTCCCCACCCCCACCTTGTTGTGTACCACTGAGTCGAATCTGACTGGCATAGGAGAAGATTGTCCCTCCTTCTCCAGTAGAGCATCTAGTGGATTCAAACCACATGCTTTTGGGATTGCAACACAGCTTCTTGCCACTAGGCCACCAGAGCTCCCTTTGACCATCCTTGAGTATGACTTATAGCAACCCCATGAGCAATAGATATAAACCCTGTCCTACCCTGTGCTATCCTCACAAACTCTGACGCATTTGAGCTCATTGCTACAGTCACTGTGTCAATACATTTTGTTGAGGGCCTTCTGTCTTTTGCTGACCCTCTACCTTTCCAAGCATAGTGTCCTTTTCAAAGGAAAAGCCTCTCCTAACAACATACCCAAAGTATGTGAGATGAAGCTTCATCATTCTTGCCTCCAAGGAGCACTTTGACTGTACTTTACCTGTTTCTTCGTATCTGTTTGTTCTTTTGGCAGTCTTGGGATATTCAGTATTTTTCTCCAACACTACAACTTAAAAACATTATTTCTTCTTCTTTCCTATTTCTTCATTGTCCAACTTTCAGAGGCATTGGGAAAAATTGAAACTATGGCTTGGATAGGCATTCTATAGTCTTTAAACTCATATCCTTTCTCTTTAGTGTTTGGGATAGATCCTTGACAGCAGATTTTCCCATCGCAACATGTCTTTTGATTTCTTGACTTCTGATACCATGGGGGTTAATTATGGATCCAAGTAAAATTAAATCTTTGACAACTTTGTGTGTGTGTGTGTGTGTGTGTGTGTGTGTGTGTGTGTTGCCTATTGATACAGTAGTGAGGGGTTTTGTTTTCTTGATGTTGAGATGTAATCCATATTAATGGCTGTAGTCTTTGATCCTTTCCAGTAAATGCTTCAAGTTCTCTTCTTTTTCTGCAGGTGGGGTTGTGTCATGCAAATGGTTATTGCTGGTTTTCTCTAATCCTGATGTCATACTCTCTTTCCTATAGCTTTTGGAATGAGTTACTCATCGTACAAGTTGACTAGGTATGGGTGAAATGTACAGCCCTGACACAAACCTTTACTGATTTTAAACTATGCCGTGTTCTTTTCTTCTATCCAAACAGCTAGTTCTTAGTATACATATATAGGTTTCTCATGAGGACAATTACGAGTTCTAAGATGCTCATTCCTCTCAATGTTAGTCATAAATTGTTATGTTCTGCACAGTCAAATGCCTTTGCATAGTCAGTGGAATACAAATAGAAGTCTTTCTGATGTTCTCTGCTTTCAGTCAAGACTCACCTCAAATTATTCTTGTAAAGATTGTAGCAATTTCTATTTCCACCATCCCTAAGAATTTCTGCTTCTTTGTAAATCACACAGCATTATTTTGTGATTTTAAAATATAATAGATTCTAAGATTCATATGTTAATTGTAAATAAAAAATATATGTGAACACAGATCTGAATTTTGCCTTCTCCTACACCATCATCATCATCTTTAATATGTCTAGTGTTACAGTCATGTGACAGTCCGTCTTGTTGAAGGTCTTCCTCTCTTCCAAACTGGATTTAGAAGAGGCCATGGCACCAGTAATGAAGAAGAATGTTGCATCAGAATCAAAGGAAGACTCACAAACATCCTGTGATATACAGATGACACAGTCTTATTGGCTGAAAGTGAGGAGGACTTGAAATACTTATTGCCAAAGATCAAAGACTACATACACCCTTCAATGTGGATTGCATCTGAACATAAAGAAGGTCAAAATCTTTACCACTGGACCTATAAGCTGATAGCTGGAGAAAAGATTGAAATTGTCAATAATTTCATCTTATTTAGATCCACAAATTGGGAAGGATGTATGATAGGGATGTGTCCTGTCTCCATACCTTTTCAACCTGTATACAGAACAGATTATCCAGGAGGCTGGGCTCTATGAGGAGAAATGTGGGGTCAAGATTGGTGGAAGATCTATCAACAATCTGCATTATGCAGA
>NW_006399932.1:1582739-1590301 GCF_000299155.1 Elephantulus edwardii | reverse complement strand
GCACATAACAACAACAACACAGATCCACAATCAACACCCTTGGTACCAGCAGTCAGGAGATCAGGAGATAATACACTGGAAATCTGCTGTCAGAGAACACTCTAAATTGCTAAGGAACAATAGGAACAATGATGTTAGTTGTTGACTGATTCAGGACTAAGATGCCCTTAATTCAGGGTATGGTCTTCTCAATCACTTACTATGCATTTGAGATCTGGACAATGAATGTTCTTGTTGTTGTTAAATGCCATTGAGTCACAGGCGACTCATAGTGACCCTATGAAGGAGAGTTTTCAACACTTGGGTGTTTTTCATCCTCTCTACAGGGACAATTAATTGGGATGTCAAATGAAGACCTGATTGCTTTGAACTGTAATGCTGGAGAAGAATATCTCATGGACTTCCAAAAGAACAAACAGATATTGTTTTTGGGAAAGTGCATCTCTAGGGCTTCTTGTAAGGATAGTGAAGATTCATCTCACATACTGTGGGCATGTAGTTAGGAGAAGTGATTCCTTGGAGAGAGATAACATGTTTGGAAAGCATCACCAAAAGAGAGGAAGACATTCAGCAAAATGGACTGATGATGCAGCAATGGGCTTGAAAGTGGCAGAGATTATGAGGATGGCACAGGATCAGAAAAATTAATATCTGTTGTTCAAAGGTTTTCTATGATTCATAGTCAACTTGACCACATCTACCAACAGAAATAGCACAGCATCAGAGAGTTATATTGCTGACGTCAGATGGATCTTGACTGAAAGCAAAGAATACCAGAAAGATATAAATTTGTCTTTTATTGACTGTCTAAAGGCATTTGACTATGTGTATCCTCATAACAAAATGACACCTAACAACAACAAAAAAATGACAATAACAAATTATGGCTAACATTGAGAAGAATAGGAATCCCAGAACACTTGATTGTGCTCCTCTAAAATGTATACCTAGACCAAGAAGCTGTTGCCTAAACAGAGCAAGAGAACACAGCATGTTTTCAAATCAAGAGCAAAGTACATCAGGGCTGTATCTTTCTCCATATGTATTTAATCTGTATGCTGAGCAAATAATTCTAGAAGCTGAACTTTAAATATATTGTTGTTATGTCAGACATATGTGTCGTCCCATCAGAACTGACCCATAGCTGTCCAGGTTTTGCCTGAGAGGCCCAATTTCCAGATCTCTTCTACTAGAATGAGAGAGACTAGGTAACACTCTAGCCTTTACCACTCGTCACCTCTGATTTACTTGAGGTCATTGTTACAATCACTATGTCAATCCGTCTTGTTGAGGATCTTCCTCTCTTTTGCTGAGGCTCCACTTTTCCAAGCATGATGTCCTTTTCCAAGAACTGGTTGGCCCTTCTTAACAAAGTGCCCAAAGTATGTAAGATGAAGCTTCACCATCCTCGTCTCTAAGGAGCACCCTGGTTGTACCCTCTCCGAGTCATACTTATTTGGTTTTTTGGCTGTGCATAGGATACTCAGTATGCTTCTCCAATGCCACAATTCAAAGACATTGTTTCTTCTTCTGTCTTCCTTAGCCATTATCCAACTTTCAGATGTATAGCAAGTAATTGAAAAGGCCATGGCTTGAATCAGGTGCACCTTAGTCTTTAAATGGACATCAATGCTTCAATGGGTTTTCAAAGGCTGTAAATGGTGCAGGGGGAGATTGCTCATCTTTCTCCTGTGAAGCAATTGGTGGATTTGAACCATGTGCTTTTGGGTTTCCCCCCAAATCTACGAACTGAATTGAATGGGTGATTGGACTTGTGATAGCTCAGTACCAAAGGCAATCAGCTAGGTCTCTGCCTGGCTATAGCAGATCATGCCTTTACTCTAAAGCAAATGTATGAAGAAGAGTATGGCATCAGGATTGGAGGAAGACTCATTGACAACTTGCCTTATATAGACTGTGATATAATGAATTAAGTAATAAGTCCCTTTCAGCTACAGCCTCCTTCCATTCAGTGATGTACTTTGAATGTATATAATATTATAGCCTTCTTGGGCTCTGGTCTGTTAGTGGTAAGAGTTATGCTGCCAAGTCAAAGGCATACAGTTCAAATCCACCAGCTGCTCTGTGGGAGATAGATAGGCAGTCTCCTCTTGTGTGATTAATTGCCTTTGAAACCCCACTGAAGGGTCAGTGTTGGTTCTGACTCACAGGTACATAACAACAATAACAAGTTCTGCCTAAGACCTCATTCTGGAATAAGTTGTTTGTTGAGCTAATAAGGTAGGGTTAGAGTGGAATGTATCTTGAATCCCACCTTAACAGAAGGTGTAGCCCTTGCCAACCTTAGTTATGTTGGTTGTGTGGTTATAGCCCTGGGATCCTTTAAAGAGGAATGCTCTTGGCAGGCTCAACCCTTTTTTGCTCTGTATACTCATCTGACTTGATCCAGCCGCTCTGAAACATGCAGCCTAAGCCTGCATGCTTCCAGCTTATCATTCATCACACAGCAAACATGTGCATCAGCCTACTGCAACCACCCGTCAACCCTGATACATGAATTTGTGATTTGCTGTCTCCACAACCGCCTGAGCCAAGTCTCTGATGGGATTTTAGTTCTGTGAGATCTTCCAATGAATTACAGAACCCAAAGACATAGATGAAAGTGAGAGGGTTGAGGGGGAAAGGAATTGGTGTTAGAGATGATGGAGTGGTACAGTAGTTTGGAAAAGTTGGATATTTGGAACATTCTCTATCCCTGTTTTACAGTTTTGTACTGATCCTTCAAAAGAAATTATTCATGCAGTGTAGATGCATGCGGCTTATTCAGATGTTTTCTCTAGTCAACAATTAACTGTTTATATTGTGCTGAAGGAATTATTGTATTAAGGAGAGAGGATTAGAATGAGATATAAGCCCCACCCTACTAGAGGCTCATGGGACCTCAGGGCCAGGCACCTTTTGCCTTTGGAAAAGCTCACTTGCCTGGAACATAGCTTTCAGCTGTTCACTGGTCTCTACACCACTAGCCTGCATCAACCACAGTTGCATCCAGCTGTGTCATAACCAACAGTCTGTAGGATCCTGGTCCATTGCTCACCAGTTTCTCCAACACCAGTCTGCTACTTACGGTTATGTGAGTGGTTCTCCTAACTGGTCTGAGTCTCTGGGAGACCTTCTAGGGAATCATTGAAATCAAGAGGCACATCGAAGCTGGGAAAATGAGAAAAGGAGGAACTACTGATGTCATAAATTATGGACTTATGACCCAAGACTTAAAAATAGCCTGCTATTAATTTTGTTGTTGTTGTTGTTGTTATGTGTTATCAAGTTACTTGCGACTCATAGTGGCCCTATGCACAACAACTCTGAACCCTGCTCTATTATTGTCTCTGACACACCTATCCCCATTACCCCAGTCACTGAATCAATTAACCTCATCAAAGGTCTTCCTCTCTTGTGCTGTCCCTCCACCCTCCCAAGCATGATGTCTCTCTCCAAGGACTGTCAGACAAAGCTTCAGAATCCTTGCCTCCATGGAGCAGCCTGGTTTCACCCTCTCTAGGATGAATCTGCTTGTTCTCCTAGCAGTACATGGTATATTCTTCTCCAGCACCACAACTCAAACGCATCAATTCTTGATGGAAGGCTATCATCCATAGTCATTGTCCAGCTTTCCCATGCATAGCAGGTAATTGGGAAGACTGTGGCCTGGATCAGGCACACCTTAGTCTCCAGACTGACATCATTGCTCTTCAGTACCCTAGAAAGGTATGTTGTTGTTGTTGATTGCTGTCGAGTCGAGCATGATTCATAGCGACCCTATGAACAAAACACCTGAAGCGTTTTTATAACTATCGTCAGTTATCAAAGTTCATAGTTTACAGACACATATTTTTTAAGAATTGGATGCCACTCCTGCTTTCAATTGGAGAGGTATAATAAGACAAATTATGAAAACACAGAGATCCAAACTTGCTTGCTGAAAATGAAGAGGCCTTGAAACACTCCCTGGCTTTCTTGGTCCCTCATTTCCAAGATGACAAAGAAAAGGAGATACAACAGGTGTGCTCAAAAGGGCTAATGTCACATGCAGCCTATTCTCTGCACGAACTGTGCCCACTGCAAGCCCAAAAACAATGCAATTAAGAAGGTCTTAATTTGAAATATAGTAGAGGCAGCTGCCGTCAGGGACATTTCTGAATTCGACGCATATGTGCTTCTAAAGCTCTATGTGAAACTGCACTATTGTGTGAGTTGTGCCATTCACAGCAAGGTGGTGAGGAATTGTTCTTGTGAAGCCGGGAAGGACAGAACACCTCTACCCAGATTTAAGCCTGCAAGTGCTGCCCCACAACCTCCATCAAAGCCCATGTAAGGATTGGATTCCTAAAAGGCTAAAGAAAAAAACTAATCTGAAAAGAAAATGGAAATTATACTTCAAGTAGAAAAAGAAACACTCCCTTCCTGAAGATCAAAGGGTATGGTTCTGAGAACCCAGAAATAGACTCACCCAGCAATCTGTGGTCAACTGATACTCAACAAGGAAACAAAACCTATCAAATGTGGAAATGACAACCTCTTCAACAAATGATGCTGGCAAAACTGGATTTCCAACTGCAGAAAGCTGAAACAGGATCCACATCTCACAGCATACACAAAAATCACCTCAAAGTGGATCAAAGACCTGGGAGTAAAGCCCAAAACCATAAAGTTCGTAAGAGACAAACTGGGATCAAGCTTAGAAGGCCTAGTCTATGGTATAAAGAGACTGTCAAATACAGCCAGAAATGCACAATCTGAAGAGGATAAAATTGATGAATGTGATCTTCTAAACATTAAATCCCTGCATGCATCAAAAATTTCCCCAACAGGGTGAAAAGAAAATCTACCAACTGGGAACAAATATTTGGCAGTACCATCTCAGACAAGAGTCTCATAATGAAAGTTTATAGAATACTCCTGGGCCTCCTAAAGAAAAAGGCTGATAATCCAATTATAAAATGGGTAAAAGACATGGAAAGAGTTTTCACAGAGGAAGATATTCGAATGGCCAGCAGGCACATGAAGAAATGCACCAAATCACTGGCAACAGAGAGAAGCAAATCAAAACCACAATGAGAGACCATCTCACTCTAATAACAGGGGCAAAGTTTAACAGGACAGTGAGTAGTAAATGTTGCAGAGGATGTGGCAAGATAAGAACTCATACCTTCTTGGTTGGAGTGTAAAATGGTACAATCACTCTGGAAGGTATTTGGCTCTTTCTCAAAAAATTGAACATAGAAATTCCATATGACCCAACTATTCCATTGCTTGGAATATACCCTCAAGAAAATGAGAACTGAGGCTCAAACAGAGACTTGTACACTAATGTTCATAGCATTATTCATCATCACAAGAACATGGAAACAGCCTAGATGTCCAATCACAAACAAATGGATTGAGAAGTTGGATCCATTCATACAACTGAATACTATGCAGCACACAGGAGCAATGATTTTGTAAATTACTACCTAACTTTGGGAGGCACTGGAGAGCATTATGCTGAATAAATTAACTCAGTCCCACAAGGACAAATACTGTACCATTCTTGTAGAATGCGTATGGGGGGGGGGGAGTGGAAGCGGAGGGTGAGGATGGGCAGAGGGGTGGAGTGTTAATCATAGGGTTGCACAATTCGATGGGTGAAGGGTGAAGGAAATGAGAAGGATCCTGTGTGAAAAACAGTATATTTGAACTTTGTAAATAAATCAGTATAAAACAAAAAATATAAGTTAAAAACCAATGAGTATGGATTATATCTCAACATTAAGAAGAAAAAAATCCTCACAAATGGGCCAATCCTGATGGTGAGAAAATGAAAGTTATCAAGGATTCCATTTTACTTGGATTGACAATCAACACCTGTGGAAACAGCCATCAAGAAATCAAATGGACAAATACACTGTCAAGGACTTCTTAAGTGACAAAGATCAAGGATGTCAGTTTAAAAATGAAGCTGCTCTTGACTCAAGCCATGGTATTTTCAGTAGGTTCATATGCATGTGAAAGACTGAAGAAGAACTGATGTCATTGAAATGTGGTGTTGGGAAGAGTATTGTATGTACAGTGGACTGTCAAAAGAACAAACAAATCTGTCTTGGAAGAAGTGGATCTTAGTGCTCCTGAGAAACAAATATTGTGAGACTTGTCTTGCATACTTTGGGCTTGCTGTCTTCTGCCATTCCTTGGAAAGGGACATCATGCTTGGAAAGGTGGCAGCTCAGCAAAAGAGAACCTCAATGAGATGGATAGGCACAGTGACTTCAACACTGGTTTAATTAAGCACAGAAAAATTTTTGATGTCATGAAAAATGAAACTGTATATTAGATGAGCAGCACAAGTAAACCCAGGCTTACTGGGTGAATCAACACCACACAGACTGCAACAAACCTCAGCATGAAATTTGTGAGCCAAGGTAAGGCCAAGGAGAAAGACAGGAACATTCCTGTGAAATAGCTCCTCAGTAGACAGCAGTCTTTCCTCGTGGGATTGGACAAGGTTTTGATGTCTCATTCAAAGGATCACTACGAGTCAGAGTTTACTCAAAGGCATTTAATAATAACAATGTCTCTAAAATAGAATGCTGCCACTGTGGTTCATCTTGGCTACAGCTGACACCTCGGGAGCAAATCCTTAGAAATTAATCCCCAACTCTAGCTCTCAAGTTGGCGGATTAATTTTCTACCTCCCAGGTAGAGATCTGAAATATGAACATCAAGAACTCAAAACAAGACTGAAAAAAATATCAGAAAAACTTAGAGGTATCATTGGTTTTCTGTCTATAAAAGTTGGATATAAACTGCGGTGGAAAAAAAACCCCACAACTAGATACTAGAGTGTAGGCTAAAGGCTACTTGGAGTTATGAGGAAAGACTGCTGTCTACTGAGGAGCTGTTACACAGGAGTGCACCTTGTTCCCCATGGCATCAAAAATTCTGCTTCTCCCCCACATCATCTTCCTACAGTATCAAAGGCTATTTTCAAACTTACCATCCCTGACATGGATGGAAAACCAAGTAAAAGAGGTAAAAATGGGCTTAATTGTGCCTACGCATTTATCTATTTTTGTGTTTGTGGAGGGCTGGGTGTAGGCGTGTGAAAATAAGGAATGCTTCACAATTTTCCAAGTCATTCCTGACCAGGGCCGTGCTCATTTTCTCTGTATTGTCCCAGTTTCACTGTGTGTGCTGCTGTCAGAGCGAGGACCTCATTAATCTACAGTGAATAGTTTGACATATATTCACCACATTTTTGTGGAATTGTGTAATCCACCCTTTCCTCTGTGTTTGCCCTTACTTGCAGTTCCTCCAACTGCTCCTTCATCAACTGGCAAAATTTAACTTCAACCTTAAAAGGAGCATGTCCGCTCAGTCCTTCTTGTCCTGTCGCATGGCAACCCCATCCAGCTGAGAGCCAGTGGAGCAGAGCTCTATGACAGGAAGAGTTGGAATTCTTCTGTTCTTCCAGACAATATCTTTACACACCATTTGGTTTCGGTTTTTTTCTTTTTTTATTTCTTCTTCTTCTTCTTCTTCTTCTTCTTCTTCTTCTTCTTCTT
>NW_006399932.1:1565031-1581251 GCF_000299155.1 Elephantulus edwardii | reverse complement strand
GAGTTCCTTGTTTTTCAATGCAGCGTAGTATTCCATTGTGTAAATATACCACAGCTTCCCTATCCATTCATTCATTGTCCATGAACTACTCATAAAAACAGTTCTTTGTAAAAACATATATATCAGCTTTGGGAATTTCACCTTCAGCTCCTCCCAATACTCTGCAGTTGCCTTAAATTCTGCTATCCATTAACACCAAATAGTTGCTACCTTTACTTTGAGAAAAGATATTGTACTCTGTAGTTTAACTTTCTGAGAATTTCATCTGAAGGGAAGCCAGTTCAATTCCATTCCTGGAGCATGTTTAGAAAAACCACTCCTATCTGAGAGCTGACCTTCCCAAGCAAGAAGTTCTCTACCAGACATGGAAATCAAACCGTAGAACTAGACTACACAGCATAACGTGCATCATAAGTGATGCATCTTGACCCAAAAGCCCCTGTAACAACATCCATCTTTGAGAACACATATTAGCTGAATTCCAGCAACATTCACAGTGTAAACAAATCCATGTAAGATTAGACATGATTTCCCACACTTCTGAACCTCCATTTATGAAGTCCAACACCAATCTTACTACTCTATTAAGCCAAAACTCTATTGCAGTCACCAAATAGACTTCACAGAACCATCCTCATGGGGTGTTTTATTAGGGAAGTTATTGTTAGTTGTTGTTATTAAGTGCCATTGAGTCTAATACTACTCATAGTGACCGGAAGAACAAAATATCTGAATCCTGTACTATAACTATTGTCACTTTTCTAGTGTTTGTGGGGTTTTCAAAGGCCTGTTATTTAATGAGTGGATGACAATCCTGCTTTGAAATCTGTTTTAATCTGGGAGCTCCACCGTATCCTGTCCACCATGGGTAACCATTATGGCCTTGACACACCAGTGGTACAGCTTTCAGTATCTCAAAAACCTCAAGCTATCTCAGCATTACAAACTGACAGACAAATGCTCTACCACTTAGAACAATATTCTCCCCAAATACAATTAATACCAAATATCCACCAGGTTCTGATTGATTTAAACAAGAGGCTTCCTGGAAACCTCAATGGAAAGTTAACAGGCTATAATTCAGATTGACAGTGTGATACAATCCCTCAGTCCAGACAGTGTCTCAAGAGTAGTTGCATGGCCTTGGCCTACAGCCTCATGAGTTCATTCAGTATTATAAAGTTTCCTTAGACCTGGTATTCATGGTATATTCCCTCAGTCCTTCAGTGAACTTATTTTGAAGGACTCTGGCATTTGCTCTGTGGGGCAGCAGTCCCAAGTCAGCTGTCTCATGTTGATCGCTGGTTCTCTCTGGAGACTGTTGTTACTCTTGCGTAGATCCTGGTCTGGCTGGCACAGAAATCTCTGGCCCCGAAGGACACATGCTGCACTTTCTGCTTCCTCTTTCTTGCTAGTATTGGAATTCTTTATTTCTATCACTGAAATAATTTTATTTAAACCTAGTGGCATGGTGAAATTATCCAATTACCCTGTGGAGAGACTAACACATCTTATACATGAGTTGAAAAGCCATTTTTAACAGCAAAGCCTTGACACCACAGGTTCAAAAGTCAAAGTCATTGCCCTTGAATTGGAACTGACTCATAGCTGGAAAGCTCCATCTGGTTTTTTGTGATTTTTTTTGTGTGTTTTCAAATAAACATGTTTTATTGCATGACCTGGGAGGGACACCAAGTAACCACAAGCAGAGAAGGTCGAAATGGCACCGCCTTTGGTTTTTGACAGCTCTAATTGCATGGGAGAAGATTGCCCATCTTTCTCCAGTTGGAGCCTCTGACGAACTGCCAGAGAAATGCTACCTTTGGGTTAGCAGCACAACTCCCTATGGACTACACTGCCAGCATTCACTACATTACAAAGTATCCCCTGGGAGTTCACTAAAGTCAGATCTTGCGTTATCCACACCTAAGCTAATCATGTAGGAGCTCTGGTGGCCTAATGGCAAGGAATTGTGCTCCCAACTCAAAGACGCGTAGTTCAAATCCACCAGGTGCTCCAAGTAAGTAAGATGGGCATTCTCGTCCCATGAGATTTACAGCCTCTGAAAACCTACTGGAAGGTCAACTATGAGTTAGGTCCCCTTGATGGACAACAACAACAATCTAATCAGAGGGACCTCTTGTAGCCTAGTCCCTAGGAAGTTGCACTGTTAAGCTAAAGGCAAGTGATTTGAATCTACCAGCCACTCTGAGAGAAAAATGGTTAGTCTTCTCTTGCACAATTTAAAGCCTCAGTATGGTAATTTATACCATATAGAGGATATATGGTAGCTTGTAAAAATGCTCCAAAATAGGCAAATCTAAGCTGAGCTAGGGAGCTCTGGTGGCCTAGTGGTAAGAAGCTACACTGCAATACCAAAGGCACATGGTTCAAATCCACTAGCTGCTTCACGAAAGAAGGATGTGAGCAATCTCCTCACATGCAATTAACTCTACCAATTAACTCTACCTCTGAAAACCTGCTGGATGGTCAACTATGGATCAGTTCAGACTCATGGAACATTACAACAACAAGCTGAGCTAGTTGAGTTCTTGTGAGACATGTTTTTCTGGTTTCTTGTCTTAATGAATAGCTCCAGGGCTTAGGGACTCTTGCTCTTGTTTCTAGTTATAACTACAGAACTAGAAAAAAAGTCAAGATGGTTTCTCTTTACGCTATGCATTCCATCAGCCTATGGAATGCATATCTTTAACCTTTCCTAACCATGTAGTGGGGGTTGTTTGTGTAAGTGTTTAAATAGTTGGTTACTTCCCATATTAGTGGGATTTTCTCTGCTTTCCCACCACCAAATCCTTGCAGTACTGCTTACCTAGTGAATACATTTCCCTTTCCCAATAAACTGAAGTCTGTCCCTTGATTAAATTTTCAGTATGACCTTGAGGAAGTTTCCCTCTCAGAAATAAACTAACAAAAAGTCAGTAATGAGTTAGTTCCAACTCTAAAGCAACGTCATTGAGTATAATCCAATCACTAGAGAGTTCAGGTAACATGAACTGTGGAGTGTTGCACTAACTCAAAGGTCAGCCTCCCTGGTGGTTTGGATCCACTAGTAACTCAGGAGAAAGATGAGTAATCTTCTCTTTCAGTTGACAGCCTCAGAACTCAATGAAGATTCATCTGTGAGTTGGTTCTGACTCAAGGACAGTGAGTTTTGGTTGACTCACTTCTCGGAACTCTCATAAAACTCATTGTCAGGTAAGTCTGAACTGACTCATAGTTGATCATCTATCTAGTAGCTTTTCAGAGGCTATAAGTCACACAGGAGGAGATTACTCATCTTTCTCCCAGTGAGAAGCTTCTGGATTCAAACTTCCAGATCGATGCCATCTTTGGGTTAACAGGACATCTCCCCACCTACTAAGGCACCAGAGTTTGCTTCTAGAAATTACTTATTGTTTAATTGCTTTGATTCAGAGGATGGTCTTATCAATGTGTAGCATTTTTATCGATAGGCAAAACAAAAGGAGTTCTGGGAGAAGATTCTTCCAGACAGGAGGTAGAGTGGAATGCCTACTCTGTTAATAACAATAGCCCTAATATTAAAGACCTTCATTCTAGAAAAGACCATATATGTTTCTAAGGTTTATCATTCAAAATGTCTTTCCTAGCCAATGAGTAACTGTTTTATGCTGAAGTATTAAGAAGAGAGTATTTAAGGAGAAAGGATTAGGATGAGATACAAGCCCCACCCTACCAGTGTTTTATATAAGTTCATGGGACCTCGGTGCTAGCTCACTCTTTTATTTTGGGGGTGCCTTCCTTCAATGGATAGTCTACAATGCTTACTAGGCCTGCATATACGGTCATTCCCCTGATGAGTCTAAGTCTCTGGGAGACCTTCTAGTGAATCACTGAACCCAAGTTACACAGAGGAGCTAGAAACTGAACTGAAGAAGGCCCTATTGATGTAGGAAATCGTGGAGTTAAACAGCAGGTCAGGCATTTGGGACAGTGTTGACTTCTTCTAGCTGGTCTGTTACTAATCTTAGTAGAATGAATTATGAATACAGACTGATTTCTTTCGAATTCTAATATCTGATGAGGTTGTGAAGAAACTTTCTAAAATAACTTTCTGGCAGTTTGAAGGATCAGAGAAAAAGTCACGTTTTTAAGATGAACCTGAATTTTCCCAGCTGAAAAATGCAGGGAAGCAGCAGTCTAGTTTGCACTGATCATATGTACTGTGCTCTAAATTTTAACACAGCACTTAGCTTGTCTCAAGACTATAAATGTTACATTTCAGAAGAATCCTTGTTGCAGATATCAAAGTATTTATATTAATAGGTATTGACTTTACCAAGTAAAACCTTTTTACTTTGCATTAAATTTGGTTTTCTGAAGACTTTTCCTTTGATTATGTTCGTCTTTTTCCAAGTTTCCATGGTGGAGATAGACGTCACTAGATTCTGTTGCCATGAATATAGATGACAATAAATTGGCCTAAAAGTATACAATGACAAGAAAATCTAAAGTGATTATATTGACTGTGAGACAAAGAAGTCATTTTTAGAAAGACTAAGTATTATGCAAATGACACAACCCTGCTTGCTGAAACTGGGGAGGACCTGAGGCACTTGCTGCAGAAGGTCAAGAAGGACTACAGCCTTCAATATGGAATGAAGCTCAACATCAAGAAAACAAAAATTCTCACCACTGGGCCGATTGGTAACATCATGATGGAAGGTGAAGAGATTGAGAATGTAAAGAGCTTCAGTTTGCTTAACTCCACAATCAACACTCTTGGTAGCAGCAGCCAGGAATTCAAAAGATGAATTGCCTTGAGAACGTCAGCTGTCAGGGACCTCTCCAGGGTACTGAAGAGCAATGATATTAGTCTTGAGACTAAGGTACACCTAATCCAGGCCATAGTCTTCCCAATGACTTGCTATGCATCAGAAAGCTGGACAATGACTAAGGATGATAGAAGGAGGATCGACGCCTTTGAGCTGTGACACTGGAGAAGAGTATTGTAATAGACTGCTAGGAGAACAAACAGGTTCATGACAGAGAGGGTGAAATCAACTGCTCCTTGGAGGTAAGGATTCTGAAGCTTCATCTGACATAGTCTGTGCATGTTGCAAGGAGTGCCCAGTCCTTGGAAAGGGACATCAAGCTTGGAAGAGTGGAGGGACAGTGCAAGAGAGGAAGACTCTTGATGAAATGAATTGATTCAGTGACTGGAGTAATGGGGTTAGGTGTGTCAAGGACAATAAAGTTGGCTCAGGATAGAGCAGGGTTTAGGACTGTTGTACATAGGGTCACTATGAGTCACAAGGGATCTGATGGCACACAACAGCAACAAGAAGTAAAAAATAATTGTCAATGGTTTCCACAGAGTGTTTTAGCCTTTCATTGTCCTTTATTTTAATTACATGCATATGAAAAGACAGTCAAAACTGAAAGTAACACCTGCCTTAAATGCTGGCCTTAAATCTGCCAATAATTTCACTGTGTTCAGGGCTTTCTGAGGGAGGCCCTAGTTCCTGAAGTGTTTAAACTAGATGACAAGGCACCCAAACTATACTTTTTAAAAAGGAAAGAAAATTCTAACAGCATAGTAAAATAACATTTAAAGAAAGAGAGCCAGGTGTGGTGTAGTGACCAATATAGACCTCAGCCATAGTCTGTGTGGGTCTTAGGCAGGGACTGAGTGGGACAATGAAATAATGCCATTAGAGCAGATTAGAATTCTTATTTCTGTACCACTATTTCTTGATCATATACTTCTCCCTGAAATGGTTTCCTGTTGACCAATTTCTTTTGGTAGAATGATTTTTGTATTCTTTCCCTCTTTTCTTGATGTTTCAGCATCATTCAATATTCTGCCCACAGAATTCTTCACTATTACAATTCAAAGCTTGAATTTATTCTTCAGTTTTTTTTCAGCTTGTGAAATGTCTTGAGTAGTCTTTCATTTTTATTTTCTAACTCCAAGTCTTTGCGTATTTTGTTATAATACTTTATCTTCTCAAGCTGTCCTTGAAAATCTTCTGTTCGGCTTTTTTATAACATAATTTCAGCCTTTTCTCTTTAGCTTCTTTCTGTTTCAGAGTCTCTTCTGACATTCATTTTGGTCTTGTTTTGCTCTTCCTGATTTTTAAATAACTTTTTGGGGAATTTTATGTGTGTGTGTGTGTGTGTGTGTGTGTGTGTGTGTGTGCACTAATGACACCCTTCTACCACTCCTCTGGTTTTCGGTTATTAACATCAGATGTATCTAGTCTATTCTTGATATGGTTCTTAAATTAAGATAAGGGTAAACTTGAGGTGATAAGAACAGAGGGGGGAAAACACTGCATGGTGCAAAATCAATAAATGAGTATGTCATGAATGTGTCCTTTCTCCATATCTTTTCAATCTATATGTAGAACAGAAAATGCAGGAAGCTGAACCCTATGAGAAAAAATGTGTCATCAGTAATAGAGGAAGACCCATCAACAGCCTGCATTATAAAGATAACACACCTTGCCTGCTGAAACTGAGGAAGACCTGAAGTGATTGCTGCAGAAAGTCAAAGACTGCAGTCTTCAGTGTGGCTTGCATCAAGAAAATAAAGATTCTTACCAGCAGGCCAATTGGCAGTGTCATAATAGATGAAGAAAAGATTAAGATTGTTAACCATTTCATATTTCTTGGATCCACACTCAACACTCTTGGCACCAGCAATCAGGAAATCAAAGATGATTTATATTGGGAATGGCTGCTGTCAGAGACTTCTCCATAGTAGTGAAGAACAACAGTGTCGGTATGGAAACTACAGTGTGTGTGCTCCAGCCTATGATCTTCTCATTTACTTGCTGTGCATCCAAAAGCTGGTCAATTACCAAGGATGACAGAGAAGGAATTGATGCCTTTGAGTTGTGGTGACGGAGAAGAGTATTGAACATACCATGGACTGCCAAGAGAGGCAGTCTGTCCTGGAGAGTGTGAAACCAGGCTACTCCTTTGAGGCAAGGATCCTCAATAGATCTGAATCAAAAGCACGAATAAAATCAGATATAACTCCAAAAGGAGATAAGGTTGATCCAAAGAGAAGAACTAAGCTTGGATTTTATGGTTCATTCACACTGCGCCATATTGAGTTTACTAGCATTCTACTCTATCAAGTTAAAAATTATGTCATGATCTTGTTACCACGAGGTTACTGTAAAGGTGGCTGAATTTCCTGATCTTGACCTAGTTCAGCACTCATCGATCAAAGTATCAGGTCCCAGGTTTGGAAGCACAAAAATGCTGTGGAGTTGACATGCTGCTTTGATCTTCCTCACCTGGCTGAAGAATTAGATCAGATCCAAGAGACTGGTGGGACGATGTCCAAGCTACAGAAGTAGCACAGTGGACGGCAAGTGTGGAGGCTCTCAAAAGAGGAATTTCCTTTTTTTTTTATGTGCAGCAAATATAGAGGCTCTTAAAAGTGTACTCAAACTCAAGGGGATGTTCGGCTTGCTGAGAAGAAAGACAAGGAGTGTGAAAGTAAAAGCAATTTTATTAGGAAAGATATGATCCTGAGAGTGGAAAGGGTCAATCTCTGAAAGTAAAGACATGCAGGAGACCTATGCCGCTGGTTGTGGGTTAATATCGTCAGCTTATTTCCTCATTTGAGTGTGCTTCAGGGCTTGAATCTGGGCCAGAGTAGTGGGAAGTTTAAAATCTGATGGGCATTGTTGTAATCCTATGTACAATATATCTGAGCTCTGTCCTGTCCTGAGCCAATGCCACTGTCTCTGACACACCTGGCCCCATAATTCCAGTTAGTGTGTCAATCCATCATCTCCACAGTCTTCCTCTCCTGTGTTTCTCTATCCTCCCAATCATGATGTTTGTCTCCAAAGACTGTCCCCTCTTGGCAACATGCCCAAAGTATGTCAGACAGAGCTTCAAAATCCTTACCTCCAACAAGCAACTTGGATTTATTCTCTCTAGGACAGACTGGTTCATTCTTTTGGCATTCCATGACATGTTCAATTCTCTTCTCCAGCACCACAACTCAAAGGCATCTATTCTTGTGTCATCCTTATTCATTATACAGCTTTCAGCTGCATAGCAGGCCATTGTGAAGACTATGGCCTGGATCAGATATACTTTAGTCTCATCTTTCACTTCAATCTTAAAGGCCCTTTGCCAGGTAGGAAAGATAGACACTGTTTTCCTCACTTAGTAAATAAAGGGGGAAGTAAGACTCAGAAAAGTTAATTAGCTTTCCTTATGATGGTTTATTTTCAACCTGTTTCCAAATACAATATTGTTGAATGCTGTCAAGTTGGAATCCACTCATAGCTGACCCTTCCCAGGTTTTCAGGAGCTTCAAATCACAGGGGAGAGGATTGTGCTGAGATTTCTCCTGATGAGAAGCCAGTGGATTCCAACCACATGAATTTGGGTTGGCAGTGTAACTCCTTAACACTAAGCCACCAAAGCTCCCTAAGAATATGAGAAGGTGAATTAATCATTTTCCTGAAGCCATGAAGAAGCAGGGTTATAAGTAAGATTAACTCTGAAGTGTGTGCTTGTACAGTGAGTGTAGGCAGTGTGGAAACAGCCACTTCTGCCCTCTATTAACTCTACATGGAAGAACTATCCCTATCAACTACATCCACAGTACAAAACCAGTAAGGTCAGACATGGCCCCTATGTTCCTGTACCTGTTGTTGTTGTTATGTGCTTTTGAGTCACCTGTGACTCATATAGACTCTACAATAGGTCTGAACCCTATCCTATCCTGAGCCAGCCTCATGGTCTCTGACACACCTGTCCCCACAACCCCAGTCACTGAGTCAATCCATCTCATCCACAGTCTTCCCCTCCTGTGATGTCCCTCTACCCTTCCAAGTATGATGTCCTTCTCCAAGGACGGGTCCCTTCTGGAAATATCCCTCAAGTCTGCGAGACAGAGCTTCAAAATCCTTGCCTCCAGAGAGCAGCTTCATTTCACCCTCTCCAGGGCAGAGCTGTTTGTTCTCTTGGAAATGTATGTTCAATACTCTTCTCCAGCACCACAATTCAAAGGCATTTATTCTTCTTCTATTATCCTTAGACATTGTCCAGCTCTTTGATGCATAGCAAGTAATTGTGAAGATCATGGCTTGGATCAGGTGCACCTTAGTCTCTAGACTGACATCATTGCTCTTGAGTACTCTAGAGAGGTCCCTGACAGCAGATTTTCCCAATGCAATTCATCTTTTGATTTCCTGACTGCTGATGCCAAGAATATTGATTGTGTAACAAAGCAGACTGAAATTGTTAACAATCTCAAGCTCTTCTTCATCTATCATGATGCTTCCAGTTGGTTTAGTGGGGAGATTCTTTGTTTTCTTAATGTTGAGCTTCAATCCATATTGAACACTTCAGTCCTTGACCTTCTGCAGCAAATGTTTCAGGTCCTCCTCAGTTTCAGCAAGCAAGGTTGTGTCATCTGCACAACCTAGACTGTTGAAGAGTCTTCCTCAAATCCTAATGCTATATTTCTCCTCATAAAGTTCAGTCTCACAAATCTGTTCCACCTAATGATTCAAGAGTTATGGAAATAAGATGCATCCCTGTCATACACCTTTCCTGATTTTGAGCCATGCGGTGTTTTCTGGCTCTGTTCTCACCACTGCTTCCTGGTCAAAGTATTGGTTTTGCATGAGCACGATTAAGTGTTCTGGAATTCCCATTCTTTTCAAGGATAGCCACAATTTGTTGTGCTTACACAGTTTGTTGTTGATCTACACAGTTAAATGTCTTTGCATAGTCAATGAAACACAGATAAACATTCTTCTGGTACTTTTTGCTTTCAGCTAAGCTCCATCTAACATTGGCTGTAATATCCCTAATGCCATGTTGTTGTTGTTGTTGTTTAATGCCGTCGAGTCGTAGACGACTGAGCACTGTTCGTACATAGAGTTTCCAGAGGCAAGCCATTTTGGAAGTGGATGCCGCTCCTGCTTCCAGGCTTGATTTAGTCGGGAAGCTCCAGCCAACACTGTCCACCATGGGTGCCCATTACCACAATTGGCACATCACTGTCACAGGCTTCAGCATCACAGCAACCACGAGTTACCTCTGTACAGCAACGCACAGACCAGTGCTATACCACCTAGAAGAATGTTTGACAGGAAGACAATTTGAACCTGGCCGAGGGCCACAGATGACAATCACCCTAATGCCAGAGCCTCTCCTAAGTCCAGCTTCCAAAACCAATCATACTGCTCTACTACTGGGTCTGAAATCTGTTGCAGAAGCCACATGGATCTCCCAGATCACTACTCATGGTTATGGAGTTTAGTAGGGATGTTAGCAGGTTACAATTCAGGTTGGCAGCAGGATATAATTGCTCAGTTTGGACAGCTTCTCAGACATACTTACAGGTCCTCTGACCTGAAGCCTCACAGCTTAGGTCAATGTTAAAAAATTCCCTTTAT
Source organism: Elephantulus edwardii (assembly GCF_000299155.1). Lineage (NCBI taxonomy): Eukaryota > Metazoa > Chordata > Mammalia > Macroscelidea > Macroscelididae > Elephantulus > Elephantulus edwardii. Next base: position 1,570,827 of record NW_006399932.1, on the reverse strand, counting down.
CTTGTCAATTATGGCATTTCTCATTAGTCTTCTAGCAAATGTGGCGAAGGCCCCTCTGTGGGACAGCAGTCCCAAGTCAGCTCTGTTTCATGTTGGCCTCTGGTTCACTAAGGTTTCTGCTGCTTTTGTGTAGGTCTCAGTCTGACTGGTCTAGGAATCTTTAGTCCTAGAGGTCGGAAGCTTCCTCTTCTTTGCTGGTAGTGCAATTTCCTTCCTTGCTTCTAAACTTGCTCAATTTAAACTTGAGCTTATTCTTCTTGGTAGGGTAGGATAAACTGACTAATTCCACAATGTTTATACACACCCCAGTTTAGGTACCTGCTCATCATGTAATGAAAGTCAAAGCCAATGGCTAAGAAAGCGATTTTAAACAATATATCCATGACACCACAGTGTTCATGCCTCTGGGTCACAGGTTCCTTTCACTACCAAAAAATTATCTTATATGTTCCCTTCCCCAAAATAGTCAAGGCTAAAATTCTCTGCATGCCCTTTTCTCCTTTACTTCATATTACTTACCCACAACTGTCAAGTCAACTCTAACACATAGCAACCCAAATAGGACAGAATAGAATTTCCCCATTGCGTCTCCAAGGCTTTAAGGAGAGGACTCCTGGTGGTCCATAAATATGTGTGACTTCTAAGGTACTGTTTGTTAGGTCTGCGGAACTTCTCTCCCTTCCTTTCCCAGAACAGCCACAGAAATGGCCAAAGCAGCTGCTGCATCTCTGTCTATCTCTGTTAGAGCTACAGAACTATTTCGCCTCCCTTTCCCAGGAATAACTCCCTTACCTGTTCCCTTATCTTGTACCAAGCAGCTGAGAACATCCTCATTCCCCAATTTCCTTGTAAGACAATATAAAACTCCACTCTAACTTTCAGTAGCTGCTGGTCTCTATTTTAGAGTCAGCCCAGCAGTTTCCCCTCAATAAGCTGTCTTTCTTGGCTTGAACTGTCTTTTGTCCTTCTTTGGCAACATTACACTATTGGGGAGTTCTGGTCTGTCCTATAACGTTGGTTTTTGTTTGTTGTTTCGGTTTTTTTAAGTGGAAATTAATGTTATGTTTTATTTTAACATTTGAATATACTTAAATGAAAAAGAAAAAATAGAGAATATAGTGGCATTCCTTGTGTGCCATTTAGTCAGAATCAATCCACAGCCTACCCTCCAGTGAGTGTTTGGAGGTAGATAATTACATGGAGGAGATTGCTCTCCCTTCTCCTAGGGAACAAATAGTGGATTTGAACCTCATGTCTTTGAGATTGAAGTTCTGATTCTTATCAGTAAGCTAAGACTGATGCTATCTCATTTTTTATAAGATTAAAAATATTTTTTTAGGGGAGCTCTGGTGGCCTAGTGGCAAGGAGCTGCAACTACAATCCCAGAGGCGCACGGTTCGAATCCACCAGATGCTCTGCCGGGGAACGAGGGACAATCTCCTCCTGTACCAGTCAGATCTGATTTGATGGTACACACACACACACACACACAAAAGAATAAAATAAAAATTAAAAAAATTTTACAGCATATTCTTTCCATTTAATTTTTCCCCCATTCATTCATTGTTGCACATTTTCCTCCCTGCCAACCCCTCCCCCCGCAGTTAGTTTTGGGGGATTGTATAACGATATAAGGTTGTTTTGAGGTGATCAACTTCTTGCCAATAGTTTAGGGAGCCAGACCTTTAGAGACATAGACTGCCATATCTCTCTTCCTTGGAGGCCTTTGGGGGTTTGAACTCCTAACTTAGCTGTTAGTAGCTGAGTGATTAAAGATTGCAGCCCCAGGGATGCTTTATACATTTGTACTAACCAACTCACTACTTGGAGTCGATCTAACTCAGAGCAGCCCTCTACAGGGTTTCAAAGGTTGTGTATATTTATTGGAGAAGATGCTCCATCTTCCTTCCCCTTTCTAGCTGTGAGTGGATTCAAATCACCTACCTCTCAGTAGCCCTATATATTACAAGCAATGCCACTGAGATGGGAAACTAGAGTTTATCCTGGAATAACCCCTCAGCCCCTCCTCACATCCTGTTATTAGTTTCAAGGCCATAAGCTGCTAAGTCCTAGTGTTTGCTGACCTTAGCATAAGATAAAATTCCTCTCTTCTGTGGGAACCAGGACCCAGAGCAAACTTGTGACCAAGAAGTTATATGCTGAAATCCGAACGCAGAGATAAGGCTCACTGCTCATGCGCCCAGTTCCAGAATCTATTCCCTATGAATCAGTTCTGAAAACCTACTTGCCTCTATAAATAAACACGATGCGCATCTCCTAATAGGTTGATTCCTGAAACCCCACCACCTCTCATGAATAAACATGTAGTCCTTTTCCACCTCAAAGCTTTTAAAAGTCCTTGTCCTCTCTGTTGTTCAGTGAACCATGTGAGGGTAACATTAGCGGCTTGTGTTTTCCCCTTTGTAAAGGCTATCTCTAATAAATTTCCTGCATTCATGGAATGTTTTAACCTCTCTGTCATTCTTGCCAGTGGGATAAAGAACCTGTGAGGTGGAAAGCATTTATTCTGCAACACTACAGGGTTCCTATTGTACATATATAACATGTATAGCCCACCCCCCAAGAACCCCCACTTTTGTCAAGTTCCTATTTACAAACTCCAGGCTACTCTCTTCATCAAGTTTCTGTTGATATAAATCTTAATGAGAAGACATTGCCCATCTTTCTCCTGTCTCACTCACCTGTTGATCCAACACATCATGTACTATAACATCTGGATCTTTCTGTGTAGTGGATAAGTTATGGCTTTTGAGTCAGAACCGACTCATAGCTCATCCTCCATTGTCATTGAGTTTCTGAGGCTATAAATTGTAAGAGAGGAGAAAGCCTACCATTGCCACTCAGAGTCACAAGTGATAGGTCTGGGTTTTAGTAGCATAACTTCTCACAGAGTAAGTCACCAGAGTTCTTTATATAGTGTATAGATTTGATTGAATTCAAAGCCATTGCCATCAAAGACATGGAAAGAATTTTCACAGAGGAAGATATTGGAATGGCAAACAGACACCTGAAGAAATGCTCCAAGAAATGCAATAAGAGAGATGCAAATCAAAACCACAATGAGGTACCATCTCTCTCCAGTAAGAGTGGCAAAATTTAACAGGGCAGCAAGTAATAGATGCTGAAGAGGATGTGGTAAGAAAGGAACTCTTATATATTGTTGGTGGGATTGTAAAATGGTGCAACCATTCTGGAAGGCAATTGGGCGCTTCCTCAAAAAGCCGAACAAAGAAATTCCATATGATCCAGCTATTCCACTACTTAGAATATACCCTGAGAATATGAGAACTGAGGCACAAACTAAGATTTGTACAGCAATGTTTATATCAACATTATTTACCATTGCAAGAACATGGAAACAGGCCAAATGTCCAAACAAATGGTTTGAGAAATTATGGTACATTCACACAATGGAATGCTATGCAGCACACAGGAGCAATAACTTTGTAAATTATTACCTAACTTGGGAGAGATTGGAGAACATTATGCTGAGTGAACAAACTCAGTCACATAAGGATAAATATTGAATAAAACCATTATTGTAGAATGAGTATAAGGATCCAGGAGGGGTGGGAGAGGCTGGAAGCAGAGGGATGTGGATGTGCAGGGGAAGGAGGGATTAATCATTGGGTTGCACAATTTGATGGGGTGGGGGTTGAGGAAAATTGCAAGAATTTGTCCAAATTTGGTTTTGTAATTTGTAAATCAACTAGTAGAAAAGTAAAAAAAAAAAAAATTTAAAAAACAACAAAAAAAAAACCCACAAACCCACAGCGAAGCCATTGCTATCAAGTCAAAGTTGGCTCATACCTGGCCCTCTAGTGGGTTTTCTGAGGCTATAAATTACATGAAAGAAGATTGACCTTCTATCTCCTGCAGAGAAGCTAGTGTATAAACCAGAAGCACAGCGGTCTACAGACTATACCACCAGAGCGCCCTGAACATAGTATATTTTAAGTGCTAGACTATTTATTTATAACATATTTTCTGTAACTATGTAAGTTTCCAGGAGCCCTGGCAATGATTAAAGGATTGTCTGCTAACTGAAATGGAGATGACTGATATCCATCAAGCAGTGGCAAAGGAGAAAAAACGTGGGCATCTGCTCCTTGTAAGAACTATGGCCTAGAAAACTCCTGTGGGAAAGTTCTGCTCTCTCCTATATGAGGGTTGCTGTGAGTTTTAAATGACTTGACAGCACACAAAAACGATATATATATTTAGCAGATTATGACAGATTAGGAAGCAGGATTGGCCATCTATTTCTTGAAAAACAGGCCGCTGAAAAGCCTATGAACAGCAGAGAAATGTGGATAGTTATAGAATTAGTGATAGCGACCAGATGAGAAGTCATTTGAAAAGAGGAAAAATAATGGCAAACATCCTTTAATAACTGGAACATAGACTGTACATAGATTGAATGTTAGAAAACTAGAAATTGGGAAAAATGAAATGGAGAGCACTAACATAAAATTTTAGACATTAGTGAGATGAGATGGATTAGCTTTGGTCACTTTGAATCAGATACTCACATGGTATACTATCCGGGACCTCTCTAGAGTGCTGGAAAGCAACACTGTCATCTAGGGACTAAGGTGCACCTAATCCAGGCCATGGTCTTCACAATTACTTGCTATGCATCAGAAAGCTGGGCAATGACTAAGGATGACAGAAGAAGAATCAAGGCCTTCTAGCCGTGGTGCTGGAACAGAGTTTTGAACATACCATGGGCTGACAAGAAAATAAGGAGGTCTGTCTTAGAGAGGGTGAAATCAAGTTTATCCTTGGAGGCTAGGATTTTGAAGCTCTGACTCACAGACTTTGGACACATGGCCAAGAGGGACCAGTCCTTGGGAAAGGGTGGAGGGATAGCGCAGGAGAGGAAGCCCCCGAATGAAATGGATTGATATGGTGACTGGGGCAGGGCAATGGGGGTAGGTGTGTTGGAATTACTGAGACTGGCTTAGGACAGGGCAGGGTTCAGAGCTGCTGTACATAGGGTCGCTATGGGCCACAGGTGACTCGATGGTACATAACAACAACATACTATGCTAGGAATGAAAAACAGAAGAATAGTGTTGCATTCATAATCCAAAAGTCATTTTCAAGTTCTATCTTGAAATACAATATTGTGAATGATAGGATATTGTCCATACACATACAAGGAAGATCCATTAATGTGACTATTATTCAAATGTATTCTCCTACAGCTAGAGTGAAAGAGGAAGAAATTGAGACTTTTTACCAAATCTTGCAATCCAAAATGGAATGAACATGCAACCAAGATGTGTTAATGATAACTGATGACTGGAATGCAAAAGTTGGAAATAAAAATGAAGAAATAATATGGAAATAGAATGATCAAATTTGTATTTTCAATGACTTATTAATTAGAAATACCTTTTATGTAGTTTTTAAATTAATTTTAATGAAAGTTTACAGAGACTTTGGATTTCCATTCATTCATTGTTGCACTTTTCTCCCTGCCAAACCCTCCCCTCCCCAGTACACTCTTCTCTTTGAAAAGTAATGTTCCCCCATTGTTTCATAATCACTCCACCCAGGTCCACTCCACTATGCAGCCTTCGTTCTGGATTCCTGTCATGACAATAATACCTAATCACATATCCCTTTTAAACATTTTTCTCCCTTATCTGTTTCAATGCAGTATACATTCTTTTATCTCATCTTTCTCAGTCTCCCCCCAACCCCGATGTCAGTCCTGTTTTCCAACAGTGGCACTATGCAGTATTTGTCCCTTTGTGACTGAGATAG
>NW_006399932.1:1558068-1564656 GCF_000299155.1 Elephantulus edwardii | reverse complement strand
AAAAAAAAAACACAAAAGACAACTTTATACATGTACCTCACCTGAAAGGCTATGTAGGAATCAGATTGACTACATATGTAGAAGGAATCATGGGAGCAGCTCAATATCAGCTGTCAAAATTAGACCAGAGCAGACTGTGGGTCGGATCATCAATTACTCATTTGCAAGTTCAAATTGAGGCCAAAGAAAATTAAAGCAAGTATATGAGAATAAAATATGATACTGAAAGCTGCACCACTGGTGTATCAAATGCAGTAATGATTAACCATGGTAGACAGTGTTGGGTGGAGCTCCCAGGTAAAGACAGATTTCAAAGGGCAGCTTGAGAAGACAAAGCATCTTTCAATATTTTGCCCATAGCAGTATTGAATGACTCAGAAATCATTAATTAACATTGAAAAATTTCAGGAAATACCATATGAGCAGGAGTCAATGGTAATGAAGGAGGCCTCAGGAATTGATGGGATATCAACCTACTTGTTGCATTTAACATATGCAGCACTGGATGTGCTCACCAGTCTATGCCAGGAAATTTGGAGGACAGAGAAAGGTGATTCAACAGAATGTGGAAAATATTGAACAATATCAGTAATATCACATGCAAGCAAAATACTGCTGAAGGTCATTAAAAACTGGCTAACTGTTCATAGATAGGAAACTGCCAAAAAAGTTCAAGCAGGGTTTCGAAGAGTCATGGCACCAGGGATATCATTGCTGATGTCAAATGGATGCTGGACAACAGTAAAGAAAACCAAAAGAATGTCTATTTTTGCTTTATTGACTATGCAAAGGCATTTTACTGCGTGAATCATAGCAAGTTATGGCTAAAATTGAGAAGCATGGGAATCCCAGAGCACTTAATTGTGCTCATGTGAAAACTTTATCTTGACCAAGAGGCTGTTGTATGAACAGAGCAGGGGAATATTACATGGTTTAAAAATTAAGAAGGGAGTGCATTAGGATTATATTCTTTCTTCGTACTTATTCAATCTGTATGCTGAGAATATTATTTGAGAAGCTGGACTTATGAAGAAGACTTTGGCATCAGGATTGGAGGATGACTTCAATAAGTCATCAGACTGTGTCAAGAAATTGAAGACTAGCTAACTGACTGGATAGGACACAATCTTACTGGCTGAAACTAAAGAGGACCTGAAGCACTTGTTGCAAAAGATGAAAGAATGCATTGTTCAATATAGATTGCATCTCAATGCCAAGAAAACACAAATTCTTACCACTGGATTGATAGGCAACATTATGATAGATGGAGAAGAGATTAAAACTGTTAACAATTTCATCTTATTGGATCCACAATCAACACTTAGACCAGTCAGGAAATAAGAAGACTCATTGCACTAGAAAAAAGTGCAGTTAGAAATCTCTCCAAATTATTGAGGAATAATGATGTCAATTTGAGGACTGTGATGTCTCTGATTATGGCCATGGTCTTTCCAATCACTTGCTATGCATCTGAGAGCTGGACAATGAATAAGGATGACAGAAGAAGAATTGATGCCTTTGAGCTGGGGTGTTGGAGAAGATTATTGAACATCCCATAGACTGCCAAAAGAACAAACAAATAGTCTTGGAGAGGGTGCAGCCAGAGTGTTCTTTGCAGGCAAAGATAATAAAGCTTCACCTCACATACTTTGGGCATGTTGCCAGGAGGGGCTATTCCTGGAAAAGGACATGATGCTCAGAAAAGCAGAAGGTTGAGTCAGTGATGGAGAGGAAAACCCTCCACCAGGTAGATTGAAACAGTGACTGCCACAATTACTTTAGTGTGTCAGGAAGTGTAAGGATGGCACAGGATAGGACAAGGTTCAGATTTGTTAGTCATAGTCATTATGGGTTGTACTCAACTCAATGACACCTAACACCTAATACACACACACACACACACACACACACACACACACACACATTGTTGACTGCCTTCGAGTTGAGCATGACTCATAGTGACCCCATGAACAAAAGGCTTGAAGCCTCTCTACAACCACTGAAGTTTATAAAAGTTCATAGAGTTTCTGGAGGCATGTTATTTAGGAAATGGATGTGACTCCTGCTTCCAAATATGTGTGTGTGTGTGTGTGCATGTATATGTATGTATGTATGTATGTATATATATATAGAGAGAGAGAGAGAGAAAGAGAGAGTTGTTGTTTGCCTTTGAGTCAAGCATGACTCATAGAGACTCCATGAACAAAAGACCTAATGCCTTTTGACAACTGTCATCATCAAGAAGACAAAGATTCTCACCACTAGGCCAATTGGCAGCACCATAATAGATGGAGAAGAGATTGAGATTGTTAGCAATTAGAGGTCCCTGACTGCAGATTTTCCAAATACATCTTTTGATTTCCTGTCTGCTAGTGCCAAGGGAATTGATTGTGGATCCCAGCAAGCATGGATATTCTTTACTTAGAAACCAAATGCCTGGGACTACATGACACAAGATGAAAGCAGAGGTATTATTTTTTGCTGGTTTTAAAAAATATTAGTTGTAACTACTTTTCATCCATGGAACTTGACATTAAATTGTAGATTATTACATTATAATAAAATTTATTTATAAAATTAAGTTATATTAAAAGCTTTGATTTAGGCTTAGGTAAGTGTAAGATTAAATTGCATAACTGCATTCTTCTATTCATTCTAGTACCCACATAGATATGCTTATTTCATTTCTAATGCTGGGGTTTGTAAGTATGAATTTACAGTAGAACAGAGAATATGAAAATGCATATTCATTATTAACATGAAATTTGGAGTCCTTGGGATGGGGGCTTGGGAAATTAGCAGTTAGTGTCATAAACACCAGTAATTCTGTAAGTAGAGAACTGATGAATTTCCTAGAAAGTTAGTTACTGCAGTGTTGTTGTTGTTATGTACCATCAAGTCAGAGCAGACCCACGGCTACCCTCCAGTGGGTTTTCAGAGGCAGTTTAAGCATAGAGGAGGAGATGGCCCATCCTTCTCCTGTGGAGCAGCTGGTGGATTCAAACCACATGCCTTCAAGATTGCAGTGCAGTTTCTCACCAATAGGCCACCAGAGCTCCTAGTTACTGAGATAGGGAAATAAAAGTAGTCATGCAACAATAGCAGCAGTAATAATACTAACAATCCACTGTGTACAATGCCTGGGTATCAGAGAAGTACAACAAAGACTGTGGTAAAATGCCAAATAAATACCTTCAAGAGAAAAAAAAACAAAAAAAAAAACAAAGCTTCACTCTCTAGAAAAGAAAGGCAAAAGCTCCTGTAAATCAACAGAATTAGAAAACCATAGGTATGCAAACAACTCTCAGGATGGTTTAAGTAGAAAGTTCACAGTTTCAAAATCAAATTGTGTTTTCCTTGTGTTGCACTGCTAACTAAAATACTGAGCCTGCCTGGTGGTTTAAATCCACCATTGGCTCTGTGGGAGAAAAATGGGCAGTCACCTCTCTTTGGACGGGGGGATGGTGTGGGGTGTATTGGGTCACTATGGGTTGGAATAGACTTGATGGCAGTGAGTTTGAATTTGTTTCTACTGAACTTCAGGGAGTGAGAGTAGGTTGTAGTGGCAGTAATGTTGGTTGGATGCTGATATAATCACCTCCACAATTGACTAGCCATGACCTTGACCCCTGGTGTTCATACTTTTGTGTAGTCAGGGGTCTTTCACATTTTGATCTGTGTGACCCAAAGCACACAGAAAAACAGGTGACATGTCACTTCTAAGATGAGATTAAACAAGATTGTGGCTCTGTCTTGGATCTCTCTGTCCACCCTTCCTCGGGTTACTCGCTCAGAGAGAAAGAAGTTGTCATGTGCTGAACAACCCTATGGAGAGGCCCAATTAGTGAGAAATGGAAGCTTCCAGCCAGAAACAAAGACTGCAAACAGCCATGCCAGGGAGTTTAGAGCAGACGCTCTCTGTCTGGAGATGACTGCATCTTGTGCTCTTGGAAGTCGATGAGCTAGTCAGCACTCATCTCAAGCATCACAACTCAAAACAAAGGCTTCGATTCAAGTCCAGATAATGGCTTGTCAGGAGGCTTCAGAACCATTCCAGCTAAACCATATCCCAACCCCAGAGCAGGTCATTCCTGTCCTCAATTCCTGTGTAAGATGACAAATGATGTTTTAAGACCTAAATTGGGAGGCCATTTCTTAGGCAACAAAATATAACTAACAAGGACGCCTTCTTTGGCATTCACAGGTAAAACTCTTATAGAAATCGGGATGAAATGAGTTTTGCTAACTAGATTATCTGAATAGGAGGGAAAGAAATAATTTCAGGGGAAAAATCAAACAAGTGAGTAATCTTTTACAGAGGAAATACTATGATGGTAATACTTTAACCTTGGGTGATTATCCTTTACAAGAAAGTAAAATTTAAAGAAAAATCCAACACCAAAACTATATGTGTAAATAAACAGAAGCCAAGATGGTATTTAATTTCATTTTCTTTTCCTTGCTAAGATTATTATGCAGAGGCACATCCACAGCTTTGAGCTCAGTGAGTTCCTTCCTGGGCCTTTATGTAAATGTAGATGTAACTTCAATGTGGAACTTTGTCCCAGGTCTGGAGTTCTATCTTGTAACTAAGAGTTTGCTGTTTTCCACATCGGGGTGGGTCTAAAAAGACACTCTACAAATCTGAAAGTCAAGGACCAATACCTCTCATTCACTTTTAAGCCTTTCCTCACTCCCCCATTCCTGCTTTCCTCACTAACTTAAATAACATCATTGCTCTTTCATTCTACCACAGCCTGGGGACAAGTGAGCTGGTGGCAGACGTCTTCTGGTCTTCTGCTTTATTTAATGTCACTTTCCACATTCAATCAACAACAGGTCCCAGTGATACTCAGCCATCTCTGCCTCTGACAATTTAACCCAGCTCATTGCCTCACTCTGTTCTAATATAAACACTTGCAACATAGTACAGCTATTCAGCAATTTATGACATATTTCTGTTAGGAGAAACTGCAATTATCACTGTCTGTTAGTATTTGGACTCTTAATTTCTTACATCTTATCATTATGTACTGCATACAATATTGTTATTGTTGTTGTTGATAAGTGCCATCGAGTTGTTGGTGAATCATAGCAACCCTATATACAACAGCTTTAAAGCCTGACCTGCCCTGAGCCAGTCCCACTGACTCCAACCACCCACCCCCACTGCCCTAGTTACTATATAAATCCATCTCATACAGGGTCTTCCTCTCCTGCACTTCCTCTCTTGATTCCCTTCATCCTTCTGAGCATGATGTCCTTCTCCAAGCTTCAGTCCCTTCTGGCCACATGCCCAAAGTATTTGAGACAGAGCTTCAAAATCTTAGCCTCCAAGGAGAAACTTGGTTTCACCCTCTCCAAGACAGATCTATTTGTTTTCTTGGCGGTCCATGTTCCAGCACCACAACTCAAAAGCATCAATTCTTCTATCATCCTTAGTCATTATCAAGCTCTCTGTGGCATAGCAAGTAGTTGTGAAGACAATGGCCTGGATTAGGTGCATCTTAGTCTCTAGATTGGCATTGTTGCTTCTCAGTATTCTGAAAAGGCCCTGACAGCATATTTACCTAATGCTAAAAGATGATTTACCTAATCATCTTTTGATTTCCTGACTGCTGGTGCCAAGAATGTTTATTGTAGAGAAGAGCAAGCTATAATTGTTAACAACCTTAAGCACTTCTTCATCTATCATGATGCTGCCAACTGCCCCAGCGGTGAGAATCTTTGATGTTCAGCTTCAATCCATATTGAAGACTGCAGTCCTTGACCTTGTTCAGCAAGTGCTTCAGGTCCTCAGTTTCAGCAAGCAAGGTTGTGTCGTCTGCATAATGTAGTTTGTTGATAAATCTTCCTCCAATTCTGATGTCACATTCCTCCTCATAAAGCCCAGCCTCCTGAATGATGTGTTCTGCATATAGATTGGAAAAGTATGGAGACAGGATACATCCCTAATGCACTTCCTTCCTGATTTTGAATCATGAAGTGACCATCAACTACTCATATGCAAGTTCAAATTAAAGTTAAAGAAGGTCAAATCAAATCTACAATAATCAAAATTTGACTTTGAAGATATCCCACATGAGCTTAAAAACCAACTCAGGAACAGGTTTTAGGCTTTAAACACTAATGAACAAAAGACCAGATGAACTGTGGGAGGATATAAAAATATCACCCATAAAGAAGGCAAAAGGTCATTACAAAGTCAGAAGAAGAAGAAAAAACCAAAATGGATGCCAGAAGAAACTCTGAATATTGCATTAGAGCGCTAAGAAGCCAATAGGAGCTGAATAGAAGATTTCAAAAGGCAGCACAGGAATACAAAGCCAAGTATTGTAATGAAACGTGCAAAGAAATAGAGTTCAAAAATCAAAAGGGCCGTACTCGCTCAGCATTTAAGCTGAAAGAATTAAAGAACAAATTCAAGTGCTGTGTTGCAATACCTGAGAATGCTATGGGTAAAAGATAAACTTCGTTGGAGCAAGCTCGGGGGAGGGGGGTAAAGAAAAAAGTGTAACAATGAATGAATGAAAATCCAAAATCTCTGTAAATGTTCATTAAAATTAATAAAATATTTTTTTTAAAAAA
>NW_006399932.1:1544374-1552495 GCF_000299155.1 Elephantulus edwardii | reverse complement strand
AGGGTAAAAAGGGAAGCCACAGACTGGGAAAAAGTGTTTGGTAATGCCATGTCAGATAGGGGAATTATATCTAGGATTTATAAAATACTAGAACACCACAACAAGATAAAGGTAAATAATCCAATAAAAAATGGGCACAGGATATGAACAGACTCTTCACCAAAGAAGACATTCAGATGACCAACAAGCACATGAAGAAATGTTCAAAATCCCTAGCTCTAAGAGAAATGCAAATCAAGACAATACTATGAGATATCATCTCACGCCAGTAAGACTAGCAAAATTCCACCAAATTTTTATTTTATGACTACCATTCTGACTACCATTCCTTCTTAATTGTTTTTAACTTTTGCATCACAGTCACCAAATATCATTAACACATCTTGATTGCATTATTTGGTCAATTACAGATTGCAAAATTTTGAGAACTGTCAGAAATTCAAGAGAACTGTCAGAAGTCCAAGTGGGCTGTGGTACCAAAGATATCATTGCTGATGTCAGATGGATTCTAGCTGAATGCAGAAAATACCAGAAGAATGTCTATATGTTGACTATGCAAAGGCATTTTAGTGTGTAGATCATAACAAACTATGGCTAAAATTGAGAATAATGGGAATCCCAGAACACCTAATTGTGCTCATGTGAAATCTATACCTCTACTGAGAGTCTGTCAGTGCCAATTGGTATCCCATTGATTCCTGGGATCTTATTTTTTGTCAATATCTTCAGTATAGCTTCATCTTCTTCCTTCATTACCATTAGTTCTTGATCGTTTGCTATTCCCTGAAATATTTCAGTATTGACCAATTCTTTTTGGTACAATGACTGTGTATTTCCTCCATCTTCTTTTGATGCTTGCTGGATTATTCAAGATTTTGCCCATAGTATCCTTCAGTATTGAAACTTGAGGCTTGAATTTATTTTTACTTCTTTAATCTTGAGAAATGCCAAATGAGTTCTTCCCTTTGAACTAATGCTAACTCTTTGCACTTGCTTTGTAACTTTGCTGTATCTTTTTAAGCTGTCCTTTAAAATCTTTTGTTCTCCTCTTTCACTTCTACATCTCTTCCCTTTGGTTTGCCTTCTCAGTGATCTAGTGCAATTTTCAGTCTCTTCTAACATCCATTTTGGTCTGTTCTTCTCCACTGTCTTGTTAATGACTTTTTGCTTTCTTCATGATTATACTCTTGATATTATTCCACAACTCATATGATATTTAATTATTGGTGTTCAATGATTCAAACCTATTCTTAAGATAATTTTTAAATTCAAATTAGATAAACTCAATGTCATATTTTCTTTTTCTGGACTTGTTTCATTTCTTCAGCTTAAATTTGAACTTACACATGAGTAATTGGTGGTCTCTTCCACAGTCACCATCTGACCTAGTTTTAACTTCTGATCATGAACTGCTCGAATGACTCTTTCTACGGGTGTAATCAATCGATTCCTGTGTAGTTCATCAGGTCATGTTCATGTATTTAGTTATAATTTTTTTAAAGTGTTAATAATTAATAAATCATCTATTGTATAAAATTCAATAATTCAATCTACATCTTGTTTCTGTTATGAAGATCATAATTTTAAACTGCCAATCTTTTGTCTTTGTTTCCAACTTTTTACATTCCAGTCACCAGTTATAATCAATGCATCTTGATTGCTACATTTGGTCCCTTTCATGCTGCAGATATTTGTAGAAATCCTCAATTTCCTCCTCTTGGCTTTAATCGTTGGTGCATATATTTGAATAATAATTGTATTAACAGGTCTTCCTGCAAGCTTATGGATAGTATCCTATCACTCACAGCATTGTACTTCAGAACAGACCTGGAAATGGTCATTTTGACAATAAATACAACACCATTGCTCCTCAATTTTTCATTCCTGGAACAATAGATCATATGATTGTCTTATTCTTTGTGGCAAATCCATCTCAGCTCACAAATGCTCAGAATGTCAATCTTTATCAATTCCAGCTTATTTTTTACAACTTCTGATTTTCATAGGTTCATACTTTGTACAATCTATGTTATAATTACTAATGAATGTTCATTGCCATTTTCCCTCAGTTTTTAGTGATTTCCAATCAGGAGCTCTATCTTGAGTGCTAAAGCTAACAGTGTTCCTCTACTGTTCTTAAGTTTTCCAATGTCCTTTTATTTCAGAACTGAATGGCTAATCCTGCTTCCTAGTCTATTTCAATCTTGGAGCTCAGCTGAAACCTGTCCACCATGCGTGACTCTGCTAGTATTTGAAACACCTTTGGCATAGCTTCCAACATTGCAACAACTTGCAAGTTACCCCTTTGAAGCAACCTTACAGACAAGCATTGTACTCATAAGCATAAACAATAAACAAGCAAACATATACATACCTAAGCTATAAAATGAACAGCGACGTACAAATCACTCCCCCAATACAATAGATGGACAGACAAGTGTTGCCAATAAGAACAAAGCATAAAATCAAGCAGAGGTACAAATATCATGGCATGGGGAAGCCCGTATTTTTTCTGGTTCCAATTTAGGCAGATGAGGGATGACCTTTTCTGTCCCTGGCTCAAGGGGAGTAGTGACAGGGGACGCGCTCTCTGACTCCAGGCTCCAGCTCAATTGGGCAGGGAGGCAGCTGGTCTCTCTGACTCTAGGATCTGGCTCAAGTAGACAGGGGCAAGGGATAGCTTGGCTTATGTTCTAACTGATAATCAGGAATAGTCAGAAAGGACAAAGAATATTCTATACTTGTACTAGTAACACTATTAGTCAGTTATATGTGAAATTTTTGTGATATAGAATCATCACAGAACAAAAAAAATTAAAAAGAACAACAATGAAAGATTTTTTTTTAAAAAAAAGGTAAGCACATATCAGACTACATACAGCTCATGATGTCTAATGAACCTTTAGTTGCAGATATGTATGTGGGGGGTGTATATAGTATTCCAATATAAAATTCACTTCCAATTAAGATCAGCCATCAAATTGTTTAAGAAACTTACTTTACATAGTTGCATATTTGGAGATATTTCTGTATTATCCATTTTAAAAATTGTCAATTAGCCACAGTCCCTGGAAGTTATGTTTTCTGTACCTTAAAGACTACTTGAGGGAGCTCTGGTAGCCTAGAGGCAAGAAGCTGCGCTGCCATCCAAAGGTGTACAGTTTGAATCCACCAGCTGCTCCACTGGAGAAGAAAGGGCAATGTCCTTCTGTGCCAGTTGGATCTGACTCGATGGTACACAACAACAGCAAAAAAGACTGCTTGAGCCAAGTCATGGTGGGTAGGGGTAAAAGGGGGCAATCGGGTTAATTATGTACTAGAAATACTAACTCCCTGGCCATCACTCATTAGTCAATTATTTACTAAGCCTCTGCTCTGGATCAAGTCTAAGCAATAAAGATACAGTGGAGAACAAAATTGTTAAACTCTGAGTTTGTATTCTGGTAGAGAAGCAGGAAGCAGTTAAATAATTAGACAAAGAAAAGAAATGATTCACCTACTAGCAACTGTTGCCACTTTCAGAGCATCTTCTCTTCTTTGAATATTCCTATCACTCATTTCATCCACAGACTACTCTGGTCTCTAGCAATGCAGTGAAGAACATCAGTGTATGTAGAATTTAGAACCTGGGAAATTATTTAAAAGAAGAGAGCCAGAAATGCAGGAGATCACATAGTGGCATAATACCCAGACCCTGTTAGCATTGCCAAAATAAGGTCAAGCTCCTCAGAGGCCATGAAGAGATGACAACACATCATAGAACATTTAACTCTGCAGTTAAAAATATCATATAGTCAAGCAATCTATCTTGCCTCCCAACTTGTTTTAATAAATAGTGGGTAAGATTTTCCTGTAGCTTTATAGGAGTCTATTTTGTGTTTATGGATCTTGATAATTTCTGATGACAAATTGTGTGTGATAGCAAGTAGACAATGATAGTGACCCTGTGTATAAAGCTCTGACTTCTACCCTATTCCGAGCCAATCCCACTGTCTCTGACACACCTACTCCAGTTACTCTGTCAATCCATCTCACCTAGGGTTTTCTGCTCTTACACTGTTCTTTGACCCTTCCAAGCATGATGTCCCTCTCCAAGGTCTGGTCCCTCCTGGAAACATGTCCAAAGTATGTCAGACAGAGCGTCAAAGTCCTTGCCTCCAAGAAGCAACCTGGTTTCACTCTCTCCAAAATAGACCTATTTGTTCTCTTGACAGCCCATGGTATAGTCAATACTCTTCTTCAACACCACAACTCAAAGGCATTGATTCTTCTTCTATCATCCTTATTAGTTGTCCAGCTCTCTAATATATAGACAGTGAGTTATCATCAATAAATAACTAGTCTAATGCTTTCATTGCTATATACGATGACTTTTTAACAGACTCACTATTACAATACAGACATTGTTAGAGATACTATTTCTAATTTTACCAGATGTCACAAACATCCATGGGATATATCTGTCTAAGGATGGAAGTGTCTGATTTGTGAAGTGGATTGGATTACAAAGGTATCATTCCTCCCCCGTGGCTGGTGGATTTCAATTGCCAATTTGTTGATTAGTATACTGTTCAATATAAGCCCATTGTACCACAAGACTTCCTTGATTTTATATGGTTGAATTTATTTTATCTTATTGTTTCTACAACTATGAAAAAAGAACAACCTGAAGGCTGCACAAAGTTGTTTTTTCATATTTTTTCCCTAGGATTTAATTGAAAATCCACTGTAAGGTCAGCTATGAATCTGTTCTGGCTTGATGATACACAATCAAAACAATCTTTACTGAGACAAATAATCACCCCTCAATTCTCTCTTCAAGCTAATGGGCATGAACACTCAATCTTTTGGTTTAGAAGGTGAGCTCTTTACTATTATGCCACCAGGCCTCCTTAATAATTAGAGGTTAGAATTCAAAATACATTTTCTGGGGAAGAGGCATGATTCAATTAATAATAGTACCATATATAGTCTCTTAAATTGTGGACTTTCTTCTTATGGCTCACCTTACTTTCTTTTCCCTTAACCAGAGTTGCTTGTGATGTTCATGATCATAGCAACAGTCTCTATGATAACCTGGGCGTTTGTTACTAGGTGGTTTAAGATTTCTCTAGTCTCTACCCATTTCCCAATTCCCAAACCACTGGCAAATTTAGGGTAGCACCAAATCTGTTTTAGTTACCAACTGGGCAACTAGAAACTCAATATCAAGGCACTAAGTCGGCCTCAGCTTTGAGGGAAAGGCCTTGTTCCTTGATGATCTTCATGAAATGAATCTTTCTCTCCTCTTCTCTGCTCATCTATGCCTTTTCTGCCCTTTATATCTCATGAAAAATTTACTTAAGACATACTCTAATTATAACAAAGAAAATCCATTCTCAAATGAGATTATCAAGTCAGGTCAACTATTGTGTATTGGAATTGACACATCGCTGAGCTTCTCCCTGGTTTTGGGGAATCTATAAAATTACAAGATGCAGGAGGGGTAGTTTCCCCATCTTTTTCCCTTGGAGTTTATGATGGATTCAAACTGTCAGAGAGGCATATGCAACCCCCTTGGGACCACCACCAGAGCTCCCCTAAAATGAGTGTAAACCCAGAGGTTTAGGATTTAGAAAACATATTATTTTGGGGAACACAAATTAATCCCCAATACTCACCTTTGGCAAATCTCATTTTTATTTGAGTTTTTAAATAATCAACTCAACTCATTGCTATTGAGTCAGAACCAAGTCCTGGCTCATCCTCCAGTAGGTTTTTGGAGGATGTAAATGGTGTGGAAGAGATTAGCCCATTTTCTCTCACTGATAGCCTGGAGGAGATATGGAGGAGACTGCCTCCCTTTCTCCTTCAGAGCCACTGGTGATCCACCAGAGATGTTGCCTATGGATTAACAGCACAATTCCCTATGAAAACACTCTATTAGAGCCCAAACTTCAATCCAGTGTCCTCCCTCTGTCCTTCACCTTTTTCTCCATCTAGGTAGATAACAAGTCCTTGTCTAGGTACAATGATTATTATAGAAGTATATATTCATACTCAGTGTCATTAAGGTGGAATTAACACATAGCTGACCCTCTAGTAGGTCTACAGAGGCTATAAATTACAAGGGAGGAGATTGGCCTTCTTTCTCCTGAGGAGCAGCTAGTCAAGTCAAACTGCCAGCCATTGGGTTGGCAGCTCAACTCCTTACCCACTAGGCCACTTCCTCTTGTTACATGCTGGCAAATTGGAACTGACCCTCCAGTGGGTTTTCCTAGGTTGTAAATTCAATGGGAGGAGATTGCCCATCTTCTCCAGTGGAACAAGTCGTAGATTTGAACCATGTACCTGCCTAACTCTTGAGCAATAAGCACCAGAGTTCCCTGCGAGATCACTGAAGCTCCCTCTCACTGTTGTTATTGTTGTTGTGTACCGTTGAGTAGGAATCAACCCATAGCTGACCCTCCAGCACGTTTTCAGAGTCAGTGAATTACACAGGAGGAGACTGCCCTGCCTTCTCCTGCAGAGCAGCTGGTGGATTTGAACCGCATGCCTTCAGGATTGCAGTGTAGCTTCTTGCCCCTACACCACCAGAGCTCCCTCTTAAAGGGGCAAAAAAGACTAATTATTGCTCCCACATATTTTCCATGCTAGTAGAGGGTAAAGCAAACGGTTCGTTGATCTTCCGTCTGTGTTTGATTAATTATCATAAGGATCAGTCAGTATCTTGTTTATTCGCAAACACCTGAGAAAGCAACTTTCTTTTTCTTAAAAATTCTCTTCTGTTAAATGTATGCTATGGTGTTAAGAAGTTGTTAAGCATGTTTTTCTGTGCATAAATCAACTAAATCAGAGTAAAACTGAATTATTCACTGTGTTGCTATTTGGTATAACATCCTGTAAGAAAGCTATAGTGTTCCTTTTGAAAAATATCCAAACTTTCACCCCTTATAGCATGTCATAAAGATTAAGTTTCTATTACTCAGAAATCTTTGCTGGTGTAGAGGAATCCACTACCTGTAAAGCAAAACAAGGAGAATGGAAGACATAGAAGGTATAATAGGAACCTCATTGTGACACTTGACTAGAAAGGTATTTTCAACTTAAATGAGTCCATCTTGGTTTCTATAGAAAGATACTCAGTTACTGAACTACCAAAAAGACCATGTTAAGGGGTGGCATAGAACATTAATATATTACTTCCTTTGTTGGTTTATTAATCTGATTTCATATTTTCTCAAGCCCCATTCTCTCTAATACTTTCACCTTGGATATCTGCTCCTACTTTTCCTTGCCAAAATGATTAAGAGCTTTGTTACATTACTTTTCTTAAAAGTGCACTGGAGGCCTAAAAATATTAGTTTAATTCATCAGAAATACCAACCCGGGATATAAAATTAGGATGTTATCAGTATTCAGTAAACGTATCTGGGGGGACTAGGCGGATACCATTAAGCTCGATCTTTAGAATAGAAATTAAAATATCATAGTAAGGGAAAAAAATTGCTACTAAAGGTCACTTAATGTTATTTTCAATGACATGCTATAGTACTTTCTTATTTAAAATTATAAAATTCAGAATTGCTGACTACAGAGAAAAGAAGCTAGAAGAAAGAATAGGTTTAAATAGGAATTTTCTTTTCCTTCCATGTCTATTTCTTCCTAATAACTCAAGGGAATAAAAGACATCAGTATTCATTTAAAAATAATTAAGAGTAAGAAATTCTAGGGTGTTCTGTTGTGTGTACTGTTGGAGAAGGTGCAGCCAGAGTGCTCTTTGGAGGCAAGAATGATGAGACTTCGCTTCACATATATTGGGCATGTTGCTAGGAGGGGCTATCCCTTGGAGGACATGATGCTGGGAAGGGTGGAGGGTCAGCGAAGGAGAGGAAAACCCTCAACCAGGTGGATTGATATGGTGACTGCTGCAATGGGCTCTTGTGTGTCTGTGAAGATGGCACAGGATAGAACATAATTCAGATCTTCTGTTCATCAGGTTGTAATGAGTCATAGTCAACTTGACAGCATTTAACAACAACAACGGTTTTGTCAGAACTGACTCATAATAATTGACTCTCCAGTGGGTTTTCAGAGGCAGTAAATCACATGGGAGGAGACTGCCCATGGAGGCAACTGCTT
>NW_006399932.1:1540468-1544274 GCF_000299155.1 Elephantulus edwardii | reverse complement strand
GGGGGGTAAAGAAAAAAGTGTAACAATGAATGAATGAAAATCCAAAATCTCTGTAAATGTTCATTAAAATTAATAAAATATTTTTTTTAAAAAAAGAATGCTATGGGTAGAATATTGAATGATCCAAGAAGTATTAAAAGAAGATGGAGGCGGTATTTCCCTGGTCTGTTTCCTCTGCCTGTTTCTCTCTCTGCAGACCAAGAAATCCCACCCTGGAGACCCCTTAATAAAGTTCCTTTAGCTTCCTTTAAAAAAAAGAAGAAGAAGATGGAAGGAGTATACAGAGTCACTGTACCAAAAAGAATTGACTAACACAGAAGAATTTCAAGAAACAACATATGATCAAGAGGCAATGCTGATGAAGGAGAAAGTTCAGGCTACTCTGAAGGAATTGTCAAAAAATAAAGCCCCAGGAATTGATGGAATACCAACTCATATATTTCAACAAACAGATGCTGCCCTGGATGTGCTCACCAGGTTGTGCCAAAAAATCTGTAGGACAAATACCTGGCCAACTGACTGTAAGAGACAGAGACACATATTTATTCCCATTCCAAAAAAAAGGTGACCCAACAAAGTGTGGAAATTATCATACAAAAGCACTCATATCACAAACAAGCAAAATCCTATTGAAGATTACCCAGAAGCAACATAGAGCTACCAGAAATACAAGCTGGGATAAGAGGAGGCCGTGGCACTAGGGACATTATAGTCAATGTCAGATGGATCTTCACAGAAAGCAGAGAGACCAGAGGAATATCTGTCTGTGTTTCACTCACTATGCAAAGGCATTTGACTGTGTTGATCCCAACAAATTGTGAGAGAATGGGAATCCCAGAACCTTGAGGAGAATGGGAATCCCAGAACACCTGACAGTGCTTATGTGAAACCTAAAAAACACACAATATTACAGCATGTTAATTTGGCAACATCTTCATTACAATATCCAACCAAATTTCAGGTAAAGGAGCTGACCTGCCAAAAGAACAAAGTCTGAATTCACCAATTGCTCCACTGGAAAAAGATGAGCTGTCTCTGTCTATGTGATTTACCATCTCTGAAAACCTGATTTGACAGTACACAACAACATTATAAATTATTGGTAATGTTTCCAGCCTCAAAGATATATAAAGACCAGATTTCTAAAAATGTTGATAATTAAAGGCAATAATAATGAGAACTAAAACAACAAAAGGGGTATTCAACTTTCATCAGTATGGACTTATACTGAAATCAGAAGGGAATACTGCTATAAATTAGAGACTACCTGCTGTTAATGTTCTTCCAGCTCCAAAGTCAGCATGGCCCCATCACGATGGCCGCAGGTGCCACAGTTCATGCCTGTTTTCCTGACACCACCAATGCAGATGCTAACTTATGATGGTAGAAACATAATTTGTTCCTGTGTCTCCCGCACATCCTTTCCAGTTGACTAAATTGCATTCACATAAAGCAAAGAAACATTAGGAGAACACCAGAGTCCATGAGCTGTGGTAGACATTTCATATACAGCAGTTGATTATCAAATTGGTATGATTTTTGCTCCCACTAAGGATGATAGTGTACTATACTGTTTTGGCTATTTTATTAATGTTCTTCAGCTATATTTTGCTTCTTGTTGTTGTTGTTGACTGTTGAGTCAGAACTGAGCTGTGGAGCTGACCCTCTGGTATGTTTTCAGAGGCAGTTAATCACATGGGAGAAGATTGCCCATCAATCTCCCACCTTGTGACTGGTGGCCTCAAACCCTGTGCTTTAGGGATTGCGGCACAGTTTCTTGCCACTAGGCCATTTTGTTTGCAATTTCCACATTCTGTCGCATGGTGTTTTCTGGGAATAGGAACAAATTTGAATCTCTTCCAATCAGCTGGCCAGGCAGCTATCCCAGTCCAGAGCTGTGTCTATTATTTGAAGTATGTCAATTGATATCACATCAATTCCTGGGGTCTTATTTTTTGCCAATGCATTCAGTGCTGCTTCAACCTCTTCCTTCATTACCATTAGCTCTTATTCAGATGGTACTTCCTGAAATATTTTCATGTTGGTCAATTATTAATCCTGTCTCAATACATTTTCAATCTATATGTGGGGCAGATAATTTGGGACAGTGGGCTTTATGAGGAAGAATGTAACATCAGGATTGGAGGAAGACTCATCAACAACCTGCATTTTACAGATGACACAACCTTGCTTGCTAAAACTGAGGAAGACCTGGAGTGGTTACTGTGGAAGGTCAAGGACTACAGTCTTCAATATGGATTGAAGCTCAACATCAAGAAGACAAAGATTCTCATCACTAGGCCAACTAGCAGCACCATGATAGATGGAGAGGAGATTAAGGTTGTTTACAATTTCAGCTTGTTTGCCTCCACAATCAACACTCTTGGCACCAGAAGTCTGGAAATCAAAAGATGAATTGCCCTGGGAAAGGTTGCTGTCAGACACCTCTCAAAAGTTCTGAAGTGCAATGATGCCATTCTGGAGACTAAAGTCCACCTGATTCAGGCCGTGGTCTTCACAATTACTTGCTATGCAGCAGAGTGCTGGACAGTGACCAAAGATGACATAAGAAGAGCTGATGCCTTTGAGTTGTGGTGCTGGAGCAGAGTATTGAAAATACCATTTACTGCCAAGAGAACAGGTAGGTTTATCCTGGAGAGGGTGAAAACCAGGTTCCTCCTTGGAGTCAAGGATGTTGAAGCTCTGTTTCACATACTTTGGTCTTTTGGTCAGGAGAGACCAGTCCTTGGAGAAGGACATCATGCTTGGAAGGACAGAGGGACAGTGCAGGAGAAGAAGACCCTAGATGAGATGGATTGACACACTATCTAGGGTAATGAGGGTAGCTGTGTTGGAAACAGTGAGACTGACTCAGGATAGAGCAGAGTTCAGAGCTATTGTGCATAAGATTGCTATGAGTTGCAGGCGATTCAATGGCACATAACAACAACATTTTTGTTTTGTATTTGTTTGCATATGAAATTCATATACATTGTCTTTTGTTTATATATATTGCGTTTCACACATTCCCCTAATCACATTGTGTTTCAAACTATCATTCCCATACATTGTGGTGTTTTGGTTTTTTAAAAATTATACTAGTTTATTTACAACATTTTAATACATTGTTTTCCAGAATAGATTCTTCCAAATTCCCTCACCCTCCCCATCAAATTGTAAAACTTCATTATTAATCCCTCCTCCCTCTGCACATCCTAATCCCTCTTATTCCACCCTCTCCCACCCCTCTTGGATCCTTACACTCATTCTACAATAATGCTTTTATATAATATTTGTCTTTGTGGGTTAATTCACTCAGCATAATGCTCTGCAGTACCTCCCAAGTTAGGTAACAATTTACAAAATCATTGCTCCTCCGTGCTGCGTAGTAGTCCATTTTGTGAATATACATTGTGTTTTATGAAATTAATCACCATTGATCCATGCCTATCATTACGCCACCTTTTCAGAGCGCCTCTGGAGCTTCATTAATTTTTTAATCCTCTCTCACTGCTCACATAACTTTGTGCCCCCAAGATATACCCTGTCAGCTCCCTTCCACTCTTCTTTTCTCCCTTTGGGTTTTTGTATACATCTCACTAGTAATCCATCTATTATTTTTTTAATTTAGGTTGTTTATTTTTCATTTCAATGAACATCTACAGAGATTTTGGAATTCCATTCATTCATTGTTGCACCCTTCTCCCCGCACCAACCCCTCCCATTTGCTCCTCTCCTTGAAAAGCAAAAGAAAAACTCCCTCATTGGTACACAATCCCCCTCCCCGCACCTCCCCAAACCCCACC
>NW_006399932.1:1535100-1540368 GCF_000299155.1 Elephantulus edwardii | reverse complement strand
TAAAAATGTAATTAACACAGAGATATTTTAGGAAAATATCTTCTTAAAGTACTATCTGTCTTTGATTTTTAGAAAACTTCTAATGAATATTTCACTATCACTTAGTGATACATATTTGCACTGATAATCCAAAGGCACTCAGTTTGAATCTCCTTTCCGAAAGACAGGCCATCTCTTTCTGGGTGATTTATAGCCTCTAAAAATCTGCTGGAGGGTCAGCTCTGACTCAATGGCACAGAATAACAACAAATATATATATATAAATAGAAATACAAAAGCTAGACATCTCATCACCTTTGTCTGGAGAGCACTGTTCAGAAATTGATCCAGTCATAGGAATCTACAGATCTAGTTAATGTTGATTGGTCCAGGAAAGGGGCTGGACTCAAGTCAAGACAAGTTGGTTGTCTTAGATATCTAATGCTGATGTGACAGAAATACTACAAGTGGATAACTTTAATAAACATAAATTTAATCTCTCATAGTTTAGGAGGCTAGCGGTCAGAATTCAGTGTGCTGGCTGCAGGGAATGCTTTGTCAATTCTGGAGGAAGGTTCTTATCTTTTCCCGTACCTCTAAGCCTAGCATTCCTTAGTGATCTCCACATGTCTTGGAATCATTATTCTTCTGGATCTAGGAGGTTCACCTCCACGCCCCACAATCAAGACTCTTGGCAGTCAGGAAATAAAATGACAAATCACATCGGGAAAATCTACTGTCAGGGACCTCTCTAGAATACTAAAGACTAATGATGTCAGTCTGGAGACTGAGGTGTGTCTAATATAGGCCATGGTCTTCACAATTACTTGTTATGCATCAGAGAGCTGGATAATAACTAAGGACGATAGAAGAAGAATCAATGCCTTTGAGTTGTGGTGCTGGAGAAGTGTGTTGAACAAACATATTGTGGACTGCCAAAAGAACAAACAGGTCAGTCCTGGAGAGGGTGAAACCTCACTGCTCCCTGAGGGCAAGGATTTTGAAGCTCCATCTAACATACTTTGAGTATGTGGCCATGAGGGTTCCTTAGAGAAGAACATTCCATACTTGAAAGGTAGAGGGACAGCGCAGGAGAGGAAGGTCCAAGATGAGATGGATTGACTCAGTGACTGGAGAAATGGGATTAAGTCTGTTGGAGATAATGAGATTAGCTCAAGATAGGGCAAGGTTCAGAGCTGTTGTATGTAGGTTTGCTGTGAGTCACAGGTGACTTAGCACATAACAACAACAGGAGGTTCACCACACAGGGATATTGACCAAAAGATGCTTTGTCCCCAGCTCTTTTTTTTCTTGGTGGTACTGAGATCTCATTGATTTTTGCTTGCTTGTTTAATTCTTTTATATCTCAAAAGTGATTGGCTCAAGATATAACCTAATTCTGTGGATTGCATCCTGACTCATTAACATAATTGTCACCAATTCTGTCTCATTAACGTCATAGATGTTGGATTAACAATGTTGTTGTTGTTAGGTGCCATTAAGTCAACACTTTGGGGGGGTTTTGTGGTTTTTTTTTTTTAAATGATTGTGCTTTCAGTAAAAGTACACAATATTTTAGGTTCTCATGCAGCTATTTCAACACAAATTGCTCAAATGACATTGATTATATCCCTCATTATGTGTGAATCTTCATAATTTCCTTTATGATTGTCCTTTTTTTATTGATCTAGTCTCTTTGCCTCCTTACCTTCTCTTGTGTTTAGTCTCATAGACAAGACTTTTTTTAAAGAAGCAGAGTACTTATGGATGATATTCTTATTGTGTGAGCTATTCTGCTATTCATGGCCTAGTGTCAAGAAGCTGCACTGCAATCCTGAAGGCACGTGGTTCAAGGCCACCAGCTGCTCCACGGGAGAAAGAGGTACAGTCTTCTCTTGTGCGATTAAATGCCTCTGGGGTCAGCTATGGGTTGGTTCAGACTCAATGGTACATACCAACAATACCAACAACAACATTCTATTATTTAGGTTTAAAAATCATTCTGGAACTTGTTTTGCTTCAAGGTTTAAAGAGCATCTGTAGGCAGTGGTTTTAGTTCTCAGTCTAGAGTTATTAACCTTCTGAAGCTCTGTTCTACATTTATTTCTCCCATTCAGGCAGGACTCGTGTATTATGGCCCTGGTCGTAGCAGTTGATATTGGTAATCAGACAACAATCTTTTTAAAAATGCAAGAACTGAACCTTAAGAGTGAGACTTGGTATATGTCAGGGCCAGATTTGAGGATTGTGAGCTGTGTGTTCATTTTGTAGAGGAGAACATCCTAAGAGCACCAAGAGAAAGACAGAAGAAGGATCCAGAGGTGTTGAGTCTTAGGGGTTATGTCAGTATAGGGTTCCAGTCATCTTGAGGACTGCAGCAAAAACTGGTATCCAAGGCTTGTAGCAGAAATTGGTAATAACATTTACCTAGAGGAAGACACTGGGCCAGGTGGATTGACAAAGTGACTACAGCAATGGGCTCTAGTGTGTCAGAGATTGTGAGGATGGCACAGGATACGACAGAGTTCAGATCTGTTGTTCATAGGGTCACTATGAGTCGTACTCAACTCTAAGATACCTAATAACAAGTCATAGATTGACACAGTGACTATAAAAATGGGCTCCCGCATGTCAGCCATGGTGAGAATGATACAAGATAGAGCAAAGTTCAGATCAGTTGTTCACAGGGTCACTACGAGTAGGGTCAACAACATCCAACACAAAAAGCAACAATTATGTATAAACATTCAGCATTACATACTTTTCACATTTTTTATTTAATCTGGAAAACTCAGGATATAAGTAGGAGCCAATGAGAGTATAGAAGTTAAGGAACTTGCCTCTGAGTTTGTTTGTTGTTATGTGCCTCTGAGTCTCTTGTGACTCATAGCCACCCTATGTACAGCTTTGAACCTTGCTCTATCCCAAACCAACCTTATCATCTCTGACACACATCCCATTACCCCAATCACTGAGTCAATCCATCTTATTGAGGATCTTCCTCTATGGTACTGTTTCCCCACCCTCCCAAGCATGATGCCCCTATCTAAGGACTGGTTCCTCCTTGCAACATGCCTAAAGTATGTCAGACAAAGCTTCTAAATCCTTGCCTCCAAGGAGCAGCCTGTTTTCACCTTCTCTAGGACAAACCTGTTTTTCTTCCTAGAGGACCTTAGTATATTAAAAACTCTTCTCCATCACCACAGCTCAAAGGCATTAATTCTCCTTCTATCTTCTCCAGTCATTGTCCAGCTTTCTGATGCATAACAAGTAATTGCAAAGACCATGGCCTGGATCACGTGCACCTTCATCTCCAGACTGACATCGTTGTTTTTCAGTGCTCTGGAGAGATCCCTGATAGCAGATATTCCCAGTGCAATTCTTTGGATTTCCTGGCTGCTGGTACCATGAGTGTTGATAGTGAAGCCAAGCAAACTGTAGCTGTTAACAATCTCAATGTTTTCACCATCTATCATGACGTTTCCAATTGGCCCAGTGGTGAGAGTCTTTGTTTTCTTGATGTTGAGCTTCAATCCATATTGAAGGCTGCAATCCTTGACCTTCTGCAGCCTCTGAATTTACACAATAAATAATTAACCTAGATTCAAACCCCAGAGCCCTGCATCACCTTAATATTTGACTCTGTTGTTGTTAGGTGCTGTGGAGTCCAGTGAGACTCACAATGACCCTGTGAACAACAGATCTGAATCCTGTCCTATCCTGTGCCATCCTCATCAGCTAAGATTAGTACCAGACCAGTTATAAAAATTGTTGAGTCAACATTACCTCAAATGCTTGACCTGTTGTATAGTCCATGATTTCCATTATCAACAGCCTCTCCTTTGTTCAGTTCCCTCGCTCCTCCATATTCCTTGGGTTTGGTGGTTGGCTGGAATGTCTCCCAGAGACTCAGACAAGTCAGGGGGATGACTCATGTGCCTGTAGGTATGCAGGCTGGTTTCACAGAGAATGTTGAGCATTGTACACTATCGTTGAAGGCAGGCATGTTGAGATGAAAAGAGCTAGCACTGAAGTCCCAAGAGGCTTGTATCCCATCCTATTCCTCTCTCTTTAATACAATATTTCAGCACAAAGTAAAAAGTTAATCATTAGCTAGGAAAGACATTCTCAATGATAAACCTTAGATACCCAGAGAGGTCTTCCTGTCTTTCACTGACACTCCACCCTTCCAAGCATTATATCCTTTTCCAAGGAATAGACTCTAGGCAGGGAATAATTTCCATTATGTAAGTAAGTTTGGAAGAAACCCTAGTGAAATATTGGGTCAAGTTAGGCTGCTAACAGAAAAGTCTGTTTTGAACCTGCCAGCTGTTTGTAAGGAGAAAGATGAGGTAGAAGGCTCTCATTAAGATTCAGTCTCAAAAATCTAATGGAGTAATTCTCCCCGTCCCATCTGTCATTATGTGCCAGCATCAATTTGACAGAGACTTGGGCTTGTTTTACAAGATGATGGTCTAGGAAAGTCATTTGAAGCAACACACCCACTACAATGCAACAAGTAATTGAAAAGACCATGGTTTGGATCAGGCACACCATAATCTTTAGACTGACATTAATATTATTCAGCAGTTTGGAGAGGTCCCTGACAGAGGATTTTCCCAATGCAACACATCTTTTGATATCCTGACTGCTGTTACCAAGGGTGCTGATTGTAGACTTTTTTTGTTCAAACAATTGTTGTTGTTACATGTTATTGAGTTGAGCACAACTTACAGCAACTCTATGAACAACAGATCTGAACCCTGTCCTATCCTGCACTATCCTTATCTTCCTAGATACACTTGAGCCCATTGCCACAGACTCTGCATTAACCCATATTGTTGAGGGTCTTCTTCTCTTTCACTGACCTTCTACCTTTCCAGGCATGATATGCTTTTTCAAAGAATAGTGTCTTCTAACAAAATACACAAAGGATGTGAGGCAAAGTTGCACAATCTTTGCCTTTAAGGAGCACTCTAGTTGTACTTTCTCCAAGACATATCTGTTCTTTTAGCAGTCCAAGGGATACTTAGTAATCTTCTCCAACTCCACAACTCAAAAGCATCACTTCTTCTGTCATTCTTATTCATTGCCCAGGTCATAGATACATAGAAAGTTATTAGAAAGACTATCGCCCAAATCAGGTACACCTTGGTCTTTAAACTGACATCATTGCTCTTCTGAACTTTGGAGAGGTCCCCCCTGACAACTGACTTTCCCAATGCTATATGAGGAGGACCTCATGCACTTGCTCCGAAGGGACAAGGACTGCAGCCTTCAGTATGGACT
>NW_006399932.1:1532822-1534279 GCF_000299155.1 Elephantulus edwardii | reverse complement strand
TACAACAGCCCTAAATCCTGCTCTGTCCTGTGCTAATCTCACTGTCCCCAACACACCTACCCTTATTATCCCAGTCACTGAATCAACCCATCTCATAGAGGGTCTTCCCCTCCTGTGCTGTCCCTCCACCCTCCCAAGCATGATGTCCCTCTCCAAGGACCTGACCCTCTTTGCAACAGGTCCAAATAATGTCAGATGAAGCCTCAGGATCCTTGCATTCAAGGAGCAGCCCGGTTTAACCCTCTCCAGGACAAACCTGTTTGTTTTCTTAGCAGTCCATAGTATATTCAATGTGCTTCTCCAACACCACAGCTCAAAGGCATCAGTTCTCCTTCTATCCTCCCTAGTCAGTGTCCAGCTCTCTGATACATAGGAAGTGATTGCAAAGAACATGTATCATGCACACCTTAGTATCCAGAGTGACACCATTGCTCTTCAGTACTTTGGAGAGGTCCCTAATAGCAGACTTTCCCATGGCAAATATGTCTTTTAATTTCCTGGCTGCTGGTGCTTGGAGTGTTGACTGTGAAGTCTGGTAAACTAAACTGTGAACAATCTCAATCTCTTCATCATCCATTCTGATGCTGCCAATTGGCCTAGTGGTGAGAATCTTTGTCTTCTTGATATTGAGGCTCAATCCATATTGAAGGCTGCAGTCCTTGACCCTATGCAGCAAGCGTTTCAGGTCCTCCTCAGTTTCAGCAAGCAGAGTTGTGTCATCTGCATAACATAGATTGTTGATGAATCTTCCATGAATCCTGATGCCACACTTCTCATACAGCCCAGCCTCCCAGATAATCTTTTCTGCATACAAGTTGAAAAGGTATGGAGACAGGACATATCCCTGGCATGCCCTTCCCAATTTTGAACGATGCAGTGTTTCCTTGCTCTGTTCTGACGACTGCCTCTTGGTCCAAGTATAGGTTTCGCTTTAGCACAATCAAGTGTTCTAGAATTCCCATTCTCAGAGTCTGCCAGTTTGTTGTGATCCGCAGTCAAATGTCTTTGCATAATCAATGAAACACAGATAGACATTCCTCTGGTTCTCTCTGCTTTCAGCTAACATCCATCTAATACTATCTACCGACTCCTTCTAAACCCAGCCTAGACTTCTGGCAGTTCTCTGCTGATGTGCTGTTCCAGTCGTTTTTGGATAATCTTCAGCAGAATCTTGCTTGCATGTGAAATCAATGATATCATTCAATAATTTTCAGTCTATTGGGTCACCTTTCTTTGGAATGGGAACAAATATAGATCTCTTCCAAGCAGTTGGTCAAGTGGTTTTTCTCCAGATTTCCTAGCAACAACTTGGTGAGCACATCTAGGGAAACATCTGTTAGTTGAAATACATCAATCGGTATACCATCTATTCCTGGGGCCTTATTTTTTGCCAGTTCCTTCAAAGCAGCTTGAACTTCTTCCTTCATCGCCATAGGCTCTTGCTCATATGTTGTTTC
>NW_006399932.1:1512470-1521084 GCF_000299155.1 Elephantulus edwardii | reverse complement strand
GGTCGCTATGAGTCGTAAACGACTCGAAGGCACATAACAACAATAACAATATATTTCCTGATCTCCTGACTGCTGATACCAAGAGTATTGATTGTAGATCCAACCAAACAACAGTCTAGCTTAATTAGAAAAGAATGCTTGCCTTAAGTATTGTTTTTAAAAGAATGATCTATTGATGATCAAATTGGCAACAATTCAAACGGTAAGAAGCTTTGGGGCAATACATTTGTGTTACTGGTAAAATAATTTGGGAAAGGATTGAGAAAGGTGGGATAATTTAAAGAAAGTACTGTAACTGAATTTTAAGTGTAGAAATTGTTAAATTGGTCTAACTTTTGCTGCATATATCTTCCCCAGAATTAAAAGGAAAATATCAAAGATTCTGTTCAAATTACCAAGAGTTAGACTGTCGTACATGTTATAATTGTTAGCTACTATTGACTTGGCCCAACTCCTGGTCACCCAAGGATTAGAGACTAGGACGGGCCCGCAGAGTTGTGGTGATGGTAATTGTTATAGAAAGAGTTCATCTTGAATTTTTCATGGAGACCCACTGAGTGAGCTCAAACCATCAACCTTTTGTTTGGTAGCCAAACACAAACTGTGCCATTAGGGATCTTTGGTTTAAAAAAATAATTGTTTTCATTTTCAAGGACTCTTTTTAATAATAAAAAGAATGCAAAGAAAGAAATAAAAGTAGTGAGGAATTATACAATTAAAATTTCAGAGGTTCTAAAAGTAGTTTATTAGAAATAAGTTCCAGAACAAGTGATCCCATTTTGTCTCAATGATATTAAGCTCGTACAGGGATCTTGTTCAACAATTACTTTTTGAGATATTTTAGCAATTCAGGGCCTTTTATAAAAAACTTTGGATTTTGACTGTTGGCTATTCCTCCTTCCATGCACCCCCACCTCCCAGCCCCAGGGGACTTCCTAGCCTACACCTCTGAATTCTCAGTGTATGTCTTGATAAACAAAAATTATTGAAAACCTTGCTTTCATTATTCAACAAAATTTCAGATAAAGATTTGACCTTAAAAATGACTCAATGCAAGGAAAGAAAACAGGAGGGGAAAAATTCATTTATCTGCAATTTCAGGATGGGAGAATTCTTTTCAAACAGGAAATCCAGAAGCCATCAACAACTAATAGAATTGACCATGCTGTTACTGTCCTATACTGTAGAGTTGGAACCAACTTATAGCAGACCCTCCAGCACTTTTTCAGAGGCATTTCATCGCACAGGAGGAGATGCCCATATTTCTCCCTTGGAGCAGCTGGTGGCCTTGAACTATGTGACTTTGGGATTGCAGTACAGCTTCTTGCCATTAGGTCACCAAAGCTCCCTATTGACCATATAAACATAAAGAATATTGGTGATGGTGGTGTTATGTGCCATTGAGTTACCAGCAACACATATAGACCCTACGAACAATAGCTCAGAGCCCTGCCCTATCCTGAGCCAGTCTTACTGACTCCAACATAAGTATTCCCACTACTTCAGTTTCTGTGTTTATCTATCACATGCAGAGTCTTCTCCTGCACTGTCACTCCACCCTTCCAAGCATGATGTCCTTCTCCAGGGACTGATCCCTCCTGGCAACATGCTCAAAGTACGTGAGACAGAGCTTCAAAATCCTTGCCTTCAAGGAACAACTTGGTTTGACCTTCTCCAGGACAGAGCAAGGAAACACTGCATGAGTCAAAATTAGAGAAGGAGTGTGTTAAGGATGCATCCTTGTCTCCATACCTTTTCAAACTATATAAAGAACAAATCATTCAGGAGGCTGGACTTTATGAGGCAGAATATAAGCAAGGATTGGAGGAAGACTCATCAACAACCTACTTTATGCAGATGACACAGTCTTGCTTGCCGGAACTGAGGAGGACTTGAAGTGTTTGCTGCAAATGGTTAAAGACGAGTCTTCAGTATGAACTGAAAATCAACAAAGATAAAGATTCTTACCACTGTGCCAATGATCTGTTTGTTCTCTTGGCAATCCATGGAATGTTCAATACTCTTCTCTAGTACCACAACTTAAAGGCACTGATAAGTACAAGATACATCCTTAAATCATGTCAAAATACAAACACTGAGAAAATTATTGCAACCAGAAAAACTAAGTGCTAACATCTTTACAAAGACTTCTTGTTGTTGTTGTTGTTATGTGTCATGAAGTCACTTGTGGTTCATAGCAACCCTATGCACAATAACTCTGAACTCTGCTCTATCCTTAGCCAGTCTCACTGTCTCAAACACACCTACTCCTATTACCCCAGTTATTGTGTCAATCCATCTCATCTGAGGTCTTCCTCTCCTGTGTTGTCCCTCTACCCTTCCAAGCATGATGTTCTTCTCCAAGGACTCCTGGCCACATGCCCAAAGTATGTATGATAGAACTTCAAAACCCTTTACTCCAAGGAGGAGCCTGGTTTCACCCTCTCTAGGATAAACTTATTTGTTCTCTTGGCAGTCCATGGTATGTTCTATACTCTTCTCCATCATCCCAACCCAAAGACATCAATTCTTCTTCTTTCAAACCTAGTCACTGTCTAGCTATCTGATGCATAGCAAATAATTGTGACAACCATGACCTGAATCACGTGCACCTTAGTCTCCAAACTGACATAATTGCTCTTCAGCACTTTGGAAAGGTCCCTGATAGCAGTTTTCCCCAGAGAAATTGGTCTTTTGATTTCTTGACTGCTAGTGCCAAGATTTCATATTGTTTTATCGTCTGATCAGAACTGACCCATAGCTGACCCTATTAATTGCATGGGAGGAGATTGCTCATCCTTCTCCCACAGAGCAGCTGGTGACCTTGAACCATGTCCTTTTGGGATTGCAGTACAGCTTCTTTCCACTAGGCCACCAGAGCTTTACTGACATCCAATTTCTAAACAACATGCCTCCAGAAACTATGAACTTTGATACATGTTAATAGTTGTAGAGGGGCTTCAGGTCTTTTGTTCACAGGGTCACTATGAGTTGTGCTCCACTCAAAGGCAATCAATAACAACAGTGCTAAGAAAGTGGATTATGTAACCAAGCAAGCTGAAATTGTCAACCTTAATCTCGTGTTAACAATCCTCAACCTCTCTTTCCATCATGGTGCTACCAATTGGCCCAGTGATGAGAATCTTTGCCTTCTTGATGTTGAGCTTCAATCCACAGTGAAGACTGGAGTCCTTGACCGTCTACAACAAACAATTCAGATCCTCCTCAGTTTCAGAAAGCAAGGTTGTTGTTTCATCTGCATAACAGTTTGTTGATGAGTCTTCCTCCAATCCTGATGCCACATTCCTCCTCATAAACTCAACTCCTAAATGATCTGTTCTACATATAGATTGAAAAGGTATGGAGACGGGAGGTATCTGTGATGCACTCCTTTCCTGATTTTGAACCAAGCAGTGTTTCCTGCTCTGTTCTGAGGACTGATTTCTGGTCTAAGTTTCTCATGAACACAATCAGGTATTTTGGGATTCCCGTTCTTCTCAAAGTTAGCCACAATTTGCTGTAATCCACACAGCAAATTGCAAATATGCACAGTCTCTGTATCATCAATGAAATATGCACAGCCTTAGCATAGTCAATGAAACACAGATAAATTGATCTGGTACTCTTTGCTTTCAGCCAAGATCCATCTGACATTGGAGATAATATCTGTTACCACGGCCTCTACTAAACCCGGCCTGTATTCTGGTAGTTCTGCTGATGTAGTGTTCCAGTCATTTTTCAATAATCTTCAGCAGGATTTTGCTTGTGTGTGATATCAATGATATTGTTCAATAATTTCCATACTCTGTCAAGTCATTCTTTTTTTGGGATGGGAACAAATATGGATCTCTTCCAGTCAGTTGGCCAGGTAGCTGGCTGTCCTCCAGATTTCTTGGCATAGCCTGGTAAGCACATCCAGGGCAGCATCTGTTTGCAGAAATATGTCAATTGATATTACATCAATTTCTGGGGCCTTGGTTTTTTGCCAATTCTTTCAGAGCAGCTTGAACTTCCTCCTTCATAATTGTTACCTCTTGATCATAAGGTGTTTCACTAAATTTTTCTGTCACTCAATTCTTTTTGATACAGTGACTCTGTGTACTCCTTCCAACTTCTTTTCATACTTTCTGGATTATTCAATATTCTGCCCACAGCATCTTTAAGTATTGCAACTCGAGACTTGAATTTGTTTTTAAGTTCTTTCTGCTTAAGAAATGTTGAGTGCACCACAACAAGATAAAGGCAAATAATCCACTTAAAAAATGGGCATGGGATATAAACAGACACTTCCCCAAAGAAGATACTCAGATGGTCAACAAGCACATGAAGAAATGTTCAAAATCCCTAGCTTTAAGACAGATGCAAATCAAAACAACTATGAGATATCATCTCATCCCAGTAAGAATAGCAAAACTTAATAGAACACCAAGCAACAAATGCTGGCAAGGCTGTGGAAAAACTAGAACCCTTATTCACTGCTGATGGGAGTGTAAAATGGTGCAACCACTGTGGAAGGCAGAGTGGCGCTTTCTCAAAAAGCCACAAATAGGGATACCATTTGACCCAGCAATTCCACTACTGGGAATATTCCCCAAAGAGACCATAACTACTACCCAAGCAGATAAACGCACACCCATGTTTATCGCAGCTTTGTTCACAATAGCAACGAGTTGGAAACATCCTAAGTGCACATCAACAAACAAATGCATAGAGAAGCTGTGGTATATTCACACAATGGAATACTATGCTGCATTGAAAAACAGGGAACTCATGCAATATTATTCAAAATGGGTGACCCCGGAGGATGTTATGATGAGTGAAATATCTCAATCACAAAAGGACAAATACTGCATGGTGCCACTGTTGTAAAACAGGACTGACATTGGAGTTGGAGAGAGACTGAGAAAGGTGGGTTCAATAATGTATACTGCATTGAAACAGATGAGGGAGAAAATTGTTTAAAAGGGATATGTGATTAGTTATTATTGTCATGACAGGAGTCCAGAATGAAGGTGACATAGAGGAGTGGACCTGGGGGGAGGGATTATAAAACAATTAAAAAATTTTTCTTTTACCTTTCAAAGAGAAGAGTGTATGAGGCAGGAGAGGGGTGGGCAGGAAGATAAGTGCAACTATGAATAAATGGAAATCCAAAGTCTCTGTAAATTTTCATTAAAATTAATAATAAACAAATTAAAAAAAAAAAAGAAATGCTGAGTGAGTTCAGCCCTTTTGGTTTTTCATCACCAGCTCTTTGCACATTTCATTATCATACTTTATGTTTCCAAGCTGGCCTTTGAAATCTTCTGTTTAGCTTCTGAACTTTCTGATTGCTTCCCGTTGCACAGTGCTCTAGTGCAATATTTAGAAACTCTTCTGACTTCCATCTTGATCTTTTCTTCCTCCTTTGTCTTTGCAATGACAAATGTTTGCTTTCTTCATGAATAATATTCTTGACATCCTCCCGAAGCTCATCTAGTCTGAGTTCATTAGTGTTCAAGGCCTCAATCATGTTCTTGAGGTGATACTTAAATTCAGATAGGATAGACTCAGCGTCAAATTTTGATTCTTGTGGATTTGATTTCATTTGCTTTAGCTTTAGTTTGAACTCGCATATAATTGTAATTGATGGGCTGTTCCACAATCAGCACCTGGCCTAGTTTTCACAGCTGATATTGAGCTTCTCCAACAATTCTTTCCACAAATATAGTTGATCTGATTCCTATGTGTACCATCAGGTGAGGTCCATGTGTATAGTTGCCATTTATGTTTCTTATAAAAGTATTTGCAATGAATAAATCATTGGTTACATGAATTTCTATAATTCTATTGCCAGCCTCCTTTCTGTCACAAGTCTATGCTTTTCAATTACAGAACCTTCTTCCCTGTTCCCAAATTTTGCATTCCAGTCACCCCTTAGTATCAATGCATCTTGGTTGCATGTTTGATAGATTTCCAACTGCAAAAATTGATAAAAGACCTACCTCTATTTTCTCCTCTTCGGTTCTGTTTGTTGGTGCATCTGTCTGAATGGTAGTGATATTAACTGGATTTCTTTATATGGATATTATCCTATGGCTCACAACATTGTATTTCAGGATGGATCTAGAAATGACTTTTTAAACTATGGATGAGACCCCATTTTCTTGCTAGTTAATAGAAAAAGTAATAAAAATTGACAGTTTACAGATAAGGGAGCTCTGGTGGCCTAGTGGTAAAAAGCCGTGCTGCAATCCCAAAAGTATGTGGTTCGAGGCCACCAGCTGCTCTGTGGGAGAAGGATGGGCAACTCCCTGCAGTTAACTACCTCTGAAAACACACCCGGAGGGTCAGCTATGGGTTGGTTCTGACTCTAAGGTACACAACAACAAAACCAAAAATTAACGGTATATAGATTAGGAAATGCTATAGTCATTAATTATAAATATAACATTTAGTAAAAATACCAAATATCCAAATGGCTGAAAACTAGTCAGATCAATAATATGCATTACTAATGGTGACCTTCAATACTGATTACATCTTAACATTAATACAACAAAAATCCTCACCACTGGGCCAATAGACAACTTGATAGGTGGAGAAAAAATTGAAATGTCAATGATTTCATCTTACTTGGATTCACCATCAAGACCCTTGTTAACAGTAAGTAGTAAGGAGATCTGGAGACACGTAGCATTGAAAAAGTCTGCTGTCAGGGACCTCTCCAAAGTCCTGAAGAGCAATGATGTCAATTTAAAGACAAGATGCAGGGAGCTCTGGTAGCCTAGTGGCAAGAAGCTGCGCTGCAATCCCTAAGGCATGGGGTTAGAATCCACCTGATGCTCCGCTGGAGAAGGAGGGGCAATCTACTCCTGTTCCAGTTATCAGATCCAATTCAACAGTAGACACACAAAAAAATAACTATTGGGGGGGGAAGACAAGATGCATCTGATTCAAGCTGTGGTCTTTCCAATCACCTGCTATATATCAGAGAACTAGTCAATGAACAAGGATGATAGAGAAGAAGCAATGCCTTTGAGTTGTGGTGTTGAAGAAGAGTACTGACATGGTCTGTTATAACAAACATACTTTTTGGAGAATGTGAAGCCAGAGTGCTCCTAACAGGCAAGTATTGTAAAGCTTTGTCTCACATACCCTAAGCGAATTGTTAGAGAAGCTATCCGTTTGAAAGGTACACCATACTTGGAAAGGTGGAAGCTCAGTAAAGAGAAAAAGACCCTCAATGAGATGGACTGATACAGTAACTGTAGCAATGGGCTCAAGTGTGTCAGGGGTGATAGGATGGTTCAGGTTAGGACAGATCTGTTGTTCATAGGGTTGCTATAAGCTGTACTAGACTTGACAGCAGCTACCAAAAACTGAGGATACAAGGAAAATAGCTGTTGATGGAAGAGTTATCAGTGTAATCTTGGCTTTATGAATGACTTGCACTAATTCATCCATTTGTAGCGTCAGTATATATAAATACATTATTAAAAAAAAGAATACTCATTCTAATATTAAAACCTACAACCTAAACACACCTAGCAATGGGAGAAGTTGGGGATTATCTGTACAACAGTCTACTATGATCTTACTAGACATATTATTAAGTACGGAGGACTGTTCTAAATCTAAGGAGCTGTGGTGGCACTGTGGCTAAGCACTTTAACTGAAAGATTGGTAGTTTGAAGCCCTCAGCTGCTCCCTCTGAGAAGAGTGACATCAGCTTCCATAAAGGTTTATAGCCTTAGAAATCCTAGGGGCAATTCTACCATGTCCTGTTGTTTTGTGTGATATGGAGTGGGAACTGCCTAAATCACATGGGAGATTGTTCATCTTTCTCTTGAGCAGCTGGCAAATTCCAATCTCCTGCCTTTGGGTTGGGAGCACAACTCTGCTAGTGCTCCATTACTATGGCCTGTAGGGTTGCTCTGAGTCAGAAGTGACTTGATGGCACTGACTTTGGTTTGGTTCTAAGTTCATATATTCTTATGGAGACCTATGAACAATATTCTCAATTTTCTCAAGGAAGACATTGAAGCACAGGCAGGTGAAGTCACTTAAGATCTAACAATAGATGGCAGATTCCAACCTTGGTAATTTGACTCAGTTGTAATTAATATTAATGCAACAATACTAGGATGTTGTTAGGTGTTGTTAGTCTGTTTCAACTCTTAATGACCCATGTGTTGGAGTAGAACGGTCACACAGGGCTTTAATCTTTTACATTAAAAAAAAAATTATGGTGGAGAACTGATGGAAGTTAGACACTGGTTGGGTACCATCAAGTCAACACTGACCCACAGCTGACCCTCCAATCAGTTTTCAAAGGTAAATCATGTTGTTGTTGTTGTTATGTGCCCTCAAGTCACTTGCGACTCATAGCGACCCTATGTACAACAGCCCTAAACCCTGCTCTATCCTGTGCCAATCGCACTGCCTCTAACATACCCATCCCGATTACCCCAGTCACTGAATCAATCCACCTCATAGAGGGTCTTCCCCTCCTGTGCTGTCCCTCTACCCCCCCAAACATGATGTCCCTTTCCAAGGACCGGTCCCTCCTTACAATATGTCTAAAGTATGTCAGACGAAGCCCCAGAATCTTTGCCTCCAAGGAGCAGCCTGG
>NW_006399932.1:1505056-1508288 GCF_000299155.1 Elephantulus edwardii | reverse complement strand
AAAGCAATGCAAACAATTATTGCGCTTCATCTTCTGGACAAGAATGCCAAGTAAGTCTCTCTTCATAAAATGCAATTACAATTTGAGGACATTTCATGTTTGCTTCTTTAGCCAGCACCAAGTCAGCTTCATCTGAATCTTTCCTGTTATGAGGAAAAAGACACAATTAAAAACCTATACACGGTTTATGCCAACTTAGAATCATTAATTTTAAAAAGATTAATTCAATTTTTTTTAAAAAACCCACTGAAGTGATTTAGGAAGTTAGAAAGCAGTTGTGACAATGTTTCAAAGTTTAGTTTCAAAGATGGGTCACAGTTTGCAACCTCTCTGTAACTATAATCCATCCTTTTTAGCAGATTACCCCAGACAGAAAATGGTTTTGTCACTTACCATTTCATGAGAAACATTAATTCTCCACTGCTGTCTGTGGCACCAATTATTCGTTCGGGATCAAGACCTCTGGCAAAGCCTCTTGGCTTGTCAGCCTGTTTGAGAGGTTCACTGAAATTTACACAATGCTTTCACACATTTTTCTTTACAACCAGTTTGTTTTCAGGACACAGCATTAACTTATATAAAGAACATCAATCCACTCATTTCTGGAAAGTCTAATTTATAAAAAAGTATAAACTTCTAAAACAGAATTGGTCTAAATGACCCACATTATGTAATCATACAAAACAGAAAAAAAAATATTAAAAAATTAAATTCTGACTAATGAGTACTATGGGAGCTCTGGTGGTCTAGTGGTAAGATTATTGTTGTTGTTGTTGTTAAATGCTGTCGAGTCGTAGGCGACTCATAGGGACCCTATGAATGAAAGGCCTCAACACTTGTGTGACTTTCATCCTTTCTCCAGGTTCATAGGGTTCCGGAGGCAAGCTATAACGGCTGCAGTTCGAATCCACCAGATGCTCCGAGAGAGAAGGATGGGCAATCCCCTTCCTGTGGATTTACTGTCTCTGAAAAACCACTGGAAAGTCAGCTAGGGGCCAGTTCCAACTGGAAGGCAAAAGAACAACAATTAGTATTTTAAGCCAAAGGCTCTCAAAGGTATGAGGACCTTTTCAGGAGGCCTGCAAGATCTTTTTCTTTCCATTTAAGTATCTGTATGACTTGGATTGTCTCTCCAGATTTCAACCAAAACAACATACCATAGCAAATCAAATGTGGAACAAAAGCAATTAAACACTGTATTAGGAAAATTAGAAAACAATGCTATTCTTACTATTTTAAAGACAAATGATTTGTAAATGTTTCCTTCAAAAATTCTCACCAAAAAAACCCCATGCTATTTTTAACATGTAAAAAATATGTGTTTACCTTTAGAAAAATTTTTGTGATTTCAACAAAGTTTACAGTAAGGTTGGGTTTTCACTCACTGTTGCACATTTTCTTCCCTCCCCCAGTTCACTTCATACTGTAATTCCTGTTCCAGATTGTTAAAAAAAAAAGCCTCATCACACATTCCTTCCTCCCATCTGTTCCTGTGCATTATCTATCCACTCGTTCTGTTGTCCGCACCCCACCGTGTCAATCTTTAACAGGGGTGTTATGCAGTATTTGTCCTTCTGTGATGGACATACTTCACTCACAATGTCTTCCAGATTCATCCATGTTATAGTGTTTTCCAAGTTCATTGTTTTCAATGCTGCATCATTATTTTACTATGTGGATGTACCACAGTTTTTCTACCCATCCATTTGTTGACAGGTAGTTGGGTCACTTCCATCTCTTTGCCACTGCAAATTCAAACCATGTGGGCAAACATGGGTGTGTGTGCATCTATTTGTGTCATGGTTCTGGTTTCTTTATATTCTCAGTAGTGGAATAGCTGGGTCAAATAGCATTTCTATTACAAACTCTTTTTAAAAGTTCCAAATGGCATGTCTATTTCAAACTTTTTTAAAAGTTCCATCGTGGTTATATATTGCAAAAATACTTTTTACTGTTCTCCTTAATTGAATCAATATACAGGTATTTTAAAAACGGATTTCAATTTCTAATTCAGTAAGTATTACCATAGATCTCATATAGGCAAAAGCTCTTTTCTAGAGTCAGAGTGCCTGAATTGGAATGATTACTCTCTTACTAGGTATGTGGCATTGGGTAAGTTACCTAAAAGCTTTGTGGTATATGGTTCACTCTCTGTAAAATAGGAATAATTATAGTTATCTATTTCATAGGTTTATGAGATGTAAATTAAGCTATTTAGTACA
Organism: Elephantulus edwardii; assembly: GCF_000299155.1. NCBI lineage: Eukaryota > Metazoa > Chordata > Mammalia > Macroscelidea > Macroscelididae > Elephantulus > Elephantulus edwardii. Next base: position 1,506,066 of record NW_006399932.1, on the reverse strand, counting down.
AAGACACATCATAAGGGCTTGATATGTGATGTAATGTTATTAAACCCATCTATTAACTAAATGTCACAGTATCATACCAACAAATGAAATCTACCTGTATGTTTAATCCACTGTCGTGTTGACCCTATAAGACAAAGTAGAACTGCCCAGGGCTATGAATCATATGCGTGACTTCCTTATCCATTTTCTGTAGAGCAGTTGAATTCAAATTGTCAACCTTTCAGTTATCAGTACTAGACATTTAGCATCTATCCTATATCTGACTCAGCCTCATAGCTGACCCTACAGTGAGTTTTCAGAGACTACTAATCTCCTGAGAGTTTGTCCATCATTCAGTTACCAAGTCAATGTTGGATTCGAATTGCCAGAGGTATGCTGCCTCTGGGTTAGCTGCACAACTCATTACAGTCGATGCCACCAGAACTCTCTATACTATATTTAGTTTTTTAAAAAATGTTCTAGTTGTTCGTATTTAAGATTTCAGGACTTCAATCATAACGATCTAGCACAATCAGGGACAAATTTAACAAATTAATCTAACAAAAGAACAGCAGTATATCACTTTAACAGATATAAGCACTTGTGTTGTAAAGGGCTAGGTGTGCAACTCTAAGCTGAAAGGTTGTTTGAACCCTGGAAGGTAGTATTGGTGATATTTTCTGCAAGGTCACAGCTTTGCAAACCCCAAAGATACACTCTGTAAATACGGGGTTGTTATGAGTCGGGACGGACTCCACAGCAATCAACAACGCTTTCACACACTGTATGCCAAATTATGCCTCTTCTTTTTGTCCTAAATATTAACCATTCTAAAAAGGTACTGTAATATTGTTTTTAAAATTAAAGAACATTTAAAAAGTGGGGCCATCAACTTTTCACAAAAAGTCAGATTAGTGGGCAGTGTTTAATACTTACGGCATCTCTTTTCTTCTTTGATTTGCTATCATCAGATTCACTATCAGATAATGATTTTCTTTTTGTGCCATCTTTTTCTTTACCAGCTTTTTGAG
>NW_006399932.1:1503392-1504956 GCF_000299155.1 Elephantulus edwardii | reverse complement strand
CTCTCTGATGCATAACAAGTGATTGCAAAGACCATGGCCTGTATCAGATGCACCTAGTCTCCAGAGACACACCGTTGCTCTTGAGTACTTTAGAGAGGTCCCTAACAGCAGACTTTCCCATCGCAATACGATTTTGATTTCCTGGCTGCTGGTGCCAAGAGTGTTGACCATGGAGCTGAGCAAACTAAATCATACAGGAGGAAATTGCCCATCCTCTGTGGGAGCAGCTGGTGAATTTGAACCAAGTGCCTTTGGGATTGCAGCAAAGTTTCTTACCAATAGGTCACCAAAGCTCTGCAGGCTTTAGTATTTACAGAAGACTGCTGTCTTTTCTCCCCATTGATAGTTTTCAACTAGAGCCAGAGTAAGTAACAAATCCAGTCCAATGCCTTTTAACTGGTTTCCCACTCATAGAGGAATCTCATCAGATATTCGAGGTTGTAATTATTTTTCTAAAATTCTCACCACTGGTCCAATAGGCAACATCATGATAGATGGGAAAAGACTGAAGCTGTCGAGGATTTCATTATTACTTGTTTCAACAATTAACACCCATGGTAGTATAAGTAAAAAAATTCAATAGGTGTTGCATTGGGAAGGATCTCTCCAAAATTCTAATGATGACAATTTAAAGACTAAAGTGCACCTGATCTTTGGGGCAAATAAAGTGCACCGTATTTTCTTTTTTGCACCATATTTTCAATTACTTCCTATGCATCTGACAGTTGGACAATGCATAAGGAAGCCCAAAGGAGAATATATGCCTTTGAACTGTGGTGTTGGAGTATTGAAGATATTAGGGACTGCCAAAAGAACAAACAAAATTGGCTTGGAAGAAAAGCAAATAGCATGCTCCTTAGAGGCAAAGACGGTGAAAATTTGTTTCATATACTATCGAGATAAACACTCTGTCTCAAATGCTACTGAGGGTGGGAGCAGTGGTTGGAAAAGCTAATCATGCTGTGAAAGATGGCAGGTCAGTGAAAGGCCTTCATGGAGATGGTCTGACACAGTGACTGTGCAATGAACTTAGCGGAGCCATGAGGATGGTGGAGGACAGGGTAAGGTTCATTTCTGTTCATAGCTGATTCTTACACCAGCACCTAATAACAATGATCTATAACCCAGAGATTCAAGAACTCATTTCTTCCACAAATTTATGGTAGACAGAGTGATAGCCATGCCCTCATTACAGCAATCTGTCAGACAAAAAGTACTTTGCCCATGTGATTACATTTTAGGAGCTTGAGATGGAAACATGGGTTAAGGGTTGTTTCCCTCCGAAACATATACTGAAGTCCTTACCCCAGTACCTGTGAATTGATTGTTTACAAAGCTTTTTTCCAGAATAGGGTAGTCATTCAACAAATCCCTTTATAATACAAGTAATACACTTAAGCCAGCAGTTGCTAGAAATTTGGAAATCCACAGGAATTCATAGCTCAAATCCTGACTTGGATTTTTAACCTCCAGAACAGAAAACACTTGCATTTTCAAAGCCACGTTTTTTTTTTCTATGACAACTCTAAGGAATGCATGTTGTTGTTGTTATGTGCCGTCGAGT
>NW_006399932.1:1498783-1503292 GCF_000299155.1 Elephantulus edwardii | reverse complement strand
GGCATCTCTTTTCTTCTTTGATTTGCTATCATCAGATTCACTATCAGATAATGATTTTCTTTTTGTGCCATCTTTTTCTTTACCAGCTTTTTGAGAATTAAGAAATGCTTCAATCAATTCTGGGCAATCTAGATTTTCTTCAGGTTCCCAAGTATTGTCAGCACTGTGTCAATTAAGAAGAAAAAAAATGACAACTCAACTTAATTAAAAATCAGCTCATCACCATTATCTGAATCCATTTAAAAAAATATGAAGAATCTTCTATGTTACAGAAAGGACTCAATTCTTCTACAGGAACCTACGCTTTAGAGTGTGCTCTTCATTTTTAAGTGGACAATTTGCTGTATTATTTACAAGATAACAAACCTGAAAGATAATTGAAGATGTTTCTCCATGCTCTGCAGATAATTTGAGTTCCTCTGCAAGTGCCTGCTAATATATTTCCACATAAATTGCCATATTAAATGATGTCTATGACTGGGGTCTCCAATAACCAATCTTCAAATACCTAAGTTATTCCCAAAAGTCAGTTGCTACTGAGTCCTGAAACGGAAATGTCAATATCCAGTTTTACTAGAATACAGCCAAACTTGTTTAATAAAATACGGTCTGTGGCTGTTTTTATACTAAATCCAAAGAGATGAGTAATTGTGGCAATAGTGATAAATTAGTGAGTGGGGAGAATGAGAGCGGAAATGGTTGACTCGATCTTTGTGCCAGAAGGTAGAATAATCAAAGAGTAATTAATTACACAGTTCAACCAAGAGAATCTAGTTTCAGTATTTTGGTGACATTATTCACCAAACAGTAAGTGTGTTTATACAAATAATTCTTGAAAGAAACCTATTGCTATCGAATTGATTCCAAGTCTTAGACTTGGATTAGAGTATTCTTCTGTTTAGGAACCACTTGTTTTAGCAGCATAGTGCATTTTTTGTTGTACTGCTGACTGAAAGATCAGTGATATGAACTGACCAGACGCTCTGCAGTACAAAGATGGGCAAACTCCTTAGATGTACATACAGCCTCAGAAACTAGATGGAGGGTTGTTTGAACTAATGGCATAGGTTTGATTTGTCTATAATGGAGGCTCTGGTGGCCTAGTAGTAAGGAGTTGCACTGAGAACCCAAAGGCACACAGTTTAAATCCACCAGTTGCACGAGAAGATGGGCAATCTCTGCAGTGATTCACATGTTCACATCTATGAGATGGTAAAGACTTACTGGCACAAAACACCACCACAATGCAAAACTTTAAGTTATCTCAGTATAAAGAGGAACCCTGGTAGCACAGTGGTTAAAGCACGTAGCTGCTAATGTAAAGCTTGAACGTACCACTGCTCCAAGGGAGAATCTAATCAACTCATAGCTGACCCTCCAGCATGTTTTCAGAGGCTGTAAGCAGCCAAGGGAGGAGACTGTCCATCTTTCTCCTGTGGGACATTTGGTAGATCAGAACTGCATGCCTTGGGGTTGACAGCACAACAGCTTAACATTAATCCATTAATCTACCAGAGCTAACTAATTGCAACCAGGGTTCCTCAAACTCCAGTCTAGTTAAACGCACTAAAGAACACTTACTCTGTAAATCCCTTCCACTTGAGAAAATACTCGACCTTCCCGTTCACTACACGTCGGTCCAGCACTTTCTCTACCACAAATTCTTCAGGTTCTGCCTCTTCAACTTTTTTACTCTTCCCATTCTGTTTCTTTCCCATTTTTTGCTAAAACAAAACAAAAAGGGATATTTAAGACACACATTCTTAAAAAAATTTGAGTACATTTTAAAGGCTAAACTGCTCGCATTATTGACTTCAAAACATTAGGTTTTCACTTCTATATCCCAGGGCAGACACCTTCTGAAAAGATGAAATCGGGTAACAAAACAAACGAATGTTTAATTCATCAGCTCATCCCAAACATATCACCCACCACCCTTCATCACTATCTGGAAAACAGAGTAGTCTTTACCCAGTCTCAATACTGTATAGTCTGTGAAATCAAGTACTAGAATTTTCACTGCAACACAAAAAATAACGACAAAGGACTAAGTAGCAGTGGCACATTTAGTTAAGGTACTGAAAATTATAGCCCACAATAGTAATAAAATTCCTTTACTAATTAAAACTACACCTAAGGACCAATATTAAAAACCTAATTACAAAGAAAAAAGATATTACAGAATGAAAGTATGGTGAAATGAAACTTTTATAGAAGAAAACTTTGACAGCCTATAATAATCAAAAGCTTAATCCAAAATCTTATCAATCGCAGGGTCAAGCATAACAAATGAATGAAATATCCTTAATCTTCCATGAAAGAGGCTAAAATTATAGCAAACTCCAAAATTCTTAAGATGATTTTAAAGTAACTTCTTGAAAGTTACTGCAAAAAGGTATCAAAGGGTATGCAAGCAAAGTGTACATACACATTTAAGAAATAAAAAGACCTGATTTTTAAAAATGTAGCAAACATTTGATTTGTATCCCTAAGTCCAGTCTTAAAATTCTCATTAGGCAAAAGACTTGAGTTACTGGGTCTAAAAAAGTTTTCTGTGTACAAGGCAGGCAAGAAGAGTAGAGGAAGGAGCAAAGAGAAACTGGAGTAGACAAAAGCTTATCAGACACTGACTCTAAATGGAAACAATACAGCTACTGTCCATGAAAATTAACAAGAGGATGACAAAAATTACAGAAAGCACTCACATTGACTTAATACGGCACATATAGCCCACAAAATTTAAAAAAAAAAAGCCACCCACACTTACACATGTAATCAATTTGTGATGCTTCACAAAGAAATCCCAATAAATTGCACATCCCCAAAGCCTTCTGCCTCATGAACAGCTAATACATTTCTTGATGTAAAATAGAGTTGACAGTAAAGCCAAAACTCCTTTACCTAGATTTTGATTGACTGTATAGAATTTGAAGGCCAGCTGAATCATGGGGGGGGGGGGGGGGGAAGGGGTAAATAAAGAAGATGCTTTGCCCATTGACCATGGTTTTGAACTTAGTATAGAAATCATTTGTGCTAGAGACTCACCACTCAGGAATGACACTTTATTTATCAACCTTTTCAAATTAATTATTATTAACACAACGCTAGAAGTAAATATTGTGGGAACCATAACTTTGAATTTCGTGATTTTTATGTGAATACTCCAGTGTTGTGGGATGTTTCCCCAGCTTATAACTTAATATGGCTGAAATTTACATGGTTGTAGAACCTTTCTCTAGGCCTAAGCATGCAAACTTTGGGTTTGCGGTTGCTGGAAAAGTAAAAAAAAAATGAATGGCTCAGAAGATTAGTATTTTCTTCTTCACAAATGTTAACTTTGTACTTTGGTTCTTTCAGTATTTAAAAAGCCAAAACAAGGCACTGTAGTTAACAGAAAAGTCCTTATGTATTTTAGAACAAGAAATACTGACCTAGGACACAAAATGTAACGATTTAACAACTTTTGCCCCAATTTGGTGGAGCAGCAAGATCTGTTTTTTCAATAAGCCATTACTGAATATACTTTGCTTTTCCAGAAATTGGGGACTGAGTGGTACAGTGGCTTTACTGGTTTGCCTATTCATGACTAGAATATAGTTTTCCATGGTAACAATTTTATTTAACAAAAATACTCAAAAAAATGTATATGATATTGTCCTTCCAAAATCTGGATTGGATAAGAAATTAAATTTAAATAAATTATACTTCTGCCTATAATACAGGGGGCTAGGGATGTGCAGGGACTATATGGATGGAGATTTCTCAACCACAGAGATGCAAAGTTATAATTTGGGAGGGGGGGAAGCTTGAGTTAGATCCTTATGTATTTAGGTTTCCATTAACTTACCAATGTAGTTTTATTGGAGGCCATTTTTTATTGCAGACTTGAAGAGCTATTACTAGAAAAATGCATGACAGTTAAAAGGAAGTTTGCATGACACAAAAAAAAAGGTAGCTAAACACAAGTTTGCTTGGATTCCAACCCCCATGTCAGTAACGCACTTGTCAAATATGCACAGAAATCCAGAGAAGCAGATTTGAGCTCCTGCGTAAGTTACTGGTGTATATGCCTCAGAGTATACCACTATTCTACCCAAGTAGGGGGGAGAACATTTGGACCTGAGAATGAGCGTAAACGTGGAAAAGATTTTATTATTTTTGCAATCTATCCCAGTTACACAAGGGCAAACCATTTGGTAAAAAAACAAAAACAAACCCGGGAAAAAAAATCCAAATAACCACATTGGTGAACCATGGTGAGTTTTTCCTCTAGATCTTAGTCCAAAGAGGTTCTACACAATCATAACTTGATTTCGTATCAGGAATCACCCCTATTTCCAATTATCCCTTTAAATAGGAAAGGAAACCAAACCAACAGAACCTGGAGGGAAAACACGCCGAGAACGCGGAGGCCCGTTGCATGACACTTGCAGAAGCACATCATCACCTCGCTTGCACGCCCCGACCTCCCCGCGGTCTCAGGACCCTCCGGGCAGAAGCGGGGCGTCA
>NW_006399932.1:1493905-1497522 GCF_000299155.1 Elephantulus edwardii | reverse complement strand
GCGACTGTTTCTTCGCGGCGCGGAGGTGGGGGCTGGGCCCGGCGGGGAAGGAAAAGTACGCAGGCCTCGAGCCTCGCGCAATTCACGGAGGCCGCTTACGCCGTCGGCGCCGGGAGCCGCTGCCTTTAGGCAGGGGGAGGGGCGCGTGATTGGCATAGGGCGGGCGGAGCGCCTTCCCGCCATTGGCAGTTAGGGCGTTTATGCAACGGCGTGACGTCAGGGCAGACGCGTTTGTCGGAGGGAAGGTTCTAGAAAAGCGGCGGCAGTAGCAACAGCGCCGGGTTGGTGAGCGGACGTGTTCATCGCCGCGGTGTTTCCCGAGGAGCGGCACTTCTCATCGCAGCGCCAGGACGAGTCCGGTTCGTGTTCGACCGCGGAGATCTTTCTCATCTCGCTCGGCTGCGGGAAATCGGGCTGAAGCGACTGAGTCCGCGATGGAGGTAACGGGTTTGAAATCAATGAGTTCTTGGAAAGGGCATGGCGAGGCCGTCGCTGCCTCAGTGGAAGCTGGCCACCTTTCCCCGTGGGAGAGCGTCGGCGAAGTGGGCGCGCCCCCGGAGCGGCTCTTTGTGGGGTGTTTTTGTGGGTGTTTGGTGCAGGCCTGGCTCACCTCCTGCAGCCTCTCGGCGCCATTTCCTTTGACTGGGGTGGGGGGGATGGGCAGCCTCACATGGCGGACGCAGTTCCCCCTTTCGGGGAAGTGGGGCGCGGAGGTGGGGGGCCCTTTCGACTTTTTTAACGAGCGGGCCGACTTGCGAGCCCCGGCGTTCTGGGGAGGGTTGGGGACCCCGGCGGGTTTGCCGCGCTTCCCCTCCCCCGCTCTCCCGGGAACCGGATTTGGCGGCCGCCATCTTCGTTTTTCTCTTTCGTCGCAGTGTCTTTCTTTTCCCTTCTTGAAACCCCAGCTCTGTGGCCCGTTTATGAGAGGATAGGCGTAGCTAGCGGGTCCTAGGTTTCCGCGGGCTGTTTCCCCATCGTTCGGAGGTGGGTGCCGCGCGCCCCGGGGAGCCGGCCTCCTCGCCGCCCTGCGCCCCGCGTTGCAGCCTCGCTCCTTCCCCTCGACGAAATGGCGCCATTGCGCTGGCGGCCGCGTGGGGGTGGGGCGGGCCGGGCGGGCTCTGCGTCCCCAGCACGTGTGCGTTTGAGTAACGGACGGTGGAGGTTCGAGCCCGCGGCGCTTCGGAGACGCGCTTTGCTCGGCGGAAGAGCCCAGCGATAGCGGAGCAGTAGATGGGCGCAGCCTCGGAAAAGGCGGGTGGCCGTGGGCACGGAGGTGATCACCGGGGGGGGAAGAGAAGACTCGTTTCGGAATCCGTTTACTGTTCCGAGGGATTCCGTTTACATGGTAGGATTTATTCCCGTTTAGAATAATTTTGCTGGAGAATTTTTTTTTTCCGGATAAAGATGCGGATCTGTAGAAAAGACAAGCCACAAGAGCCAAGTGAGATAGAAGCGATTTTACTTTATCATTGGTTATATCCGGGCTCCATATTTGACTGCGTGTATTGCTATGTATGACACTGTTTCAGGCTTAGGTCGCTTTGTTTTTGAACTTTGTCACTTGCTTTTCTCATTTCTGTCTGCTATCATGGTTGAACGTTACATTGATAAGCATAAGGTCTCAAGCGAACGGGGTCTGTCTACCCGGTTATTTTCTTTGACCTTAAAATCACGCTTATAAAATAACTTTTATAATCGATAGTGAACATCGGGTAAGTTTGGAAAGGGAGGTAAGTAATGAGTTTTTGCCCTTTGGTAGTGAATTTAAGAATTGTTGTAGATGTACTTTGTATTTTAAATTTCCGTAATTTGAGTCTAGAGATTTTTCTATTGACAATGTTATAAAATTAGCTTTAAAATCCAAATAGCAATCTTCAAATGTTGGGTTTTTTTTTACCATTTTCACGTTAGTTTAGTAATTTTTAGTTTTCAGAGTCAGACTATTATAGAGCTGGGAGGTTTTTAATGTATTGACCCTTCTTGAGGTGTTTCCTTTGGAGTAGTGGGGAGAAATATCATGCTTGAGGAACCTTCAAGGAATCGATAGAGCAATTTGATTTAGAGAATTGAAAACTACTTGTACTAAAAATTGTTCGGTTTTCTAGTGTGGTTTACACACTTCGATAGGCAGAAATTCTTTCTGCTGAGTTAGTCTAACTCTGCCTTATGGATAGTTTTTAAAAAAAAAAAATAAAAGGTCCTACTTGGAATTTTATTAATTGCCTACCCAAAGAAAAGGGGCTGTTAATAAAGCAGTTTGCTTACTGATTTGCAGATGTTAGGACTTTGTAGCTCATCCTCTCCCCTTCTGGTACTTGAAACTGTAAAACTTAATAGGATGACCATTTAAGTTCCGTAGATTGTGTTAATATGTTAAAAAAAGCCCCGAATGAAACCGTTGGCATAGAAAGCGTTTTTATTGTAAAAGATGCTTTTTTTAGTGTATGGTTTCATGTTAATATTTTATATTAACAAATACTGCTTTTAGGTATTTTTTTATGGACTTAAAATAATGAGGTAGTTGTGTTTAAAAAATAAAGATTAATATATTTTTAGGACCTTTTTTAAGTCGAGTATTTAATCTGTGTAAGTATAAAATACATGAAACACCTCTGTGGTATTGAGCACATCTTGAATGTTACATTCTCCTTGTCGTACCCCCATTTGTAGTTTGTACATGATGGGGCGAGTGGTTTTTTGTTCTTGAGATTCAATACTATGACCACTAGAGGGGGCGTGTAAGGGAATGTTAACCTTCCCCTCCTGGTTACCAAATTCTGAAAAGCATAGATTATGGACTGTGAAGAGCCTGACTTTATATTTTTAAAGATATGTGTTAAGATGGTTTGGGATATGTAGGAAAAACTGAAAATTAACTAATGACCACGGAATATTCTTTCTCCCCAGAAAGCTTTTGAAAAGTAAATTATAAGTGCTTAATGTGTCAAGTAATTTTAGATCAAGTATTAATGATTCTGAAACTTGTATAGTTCAGCTGAGACAATTTTTTTGGTATAGCACAACTAATAATGCAGTTTAACATATGGTTTAAATTTGATGTAAGTTTTTTTTCTCCCCCCCAGAAAACTTTAGAAACTGTTCCTTTGGAGAGGAAAAAGGTACTCTGCCAGCAGGTCACCTCATATTTAAGAATTTAATTTCCTGCATACCTAGAGGAAATGTAAATAAAAATTGAAATGGTGTTTTCCTTTACAGAGAGAAAAGGAGCAGTTTCGTAAACTCTTTATTGGTGGCTTAAGCTTTGAAACAACAGAAGAAAGCTTGAGGAACTACTACGAGCAATGGGGGAAACTTACAGACTGTGTGGTAGGTTAACTCTGGAAGTCTTGACTAAAATACTAGCCACTCCTTTTCTGGCTTAAAAAAAATTTGCAAAAGGAATCAATTGGCGGAAAATGTCATCATGATGTGATTGATTCATGGCTAAAATTTCTTGTCTGGTTTAAAGGTAATGAGGGATCCTGCAAGCAAAAGATCAAGAGGATTTGGTTTTGTAACTTTTTCTTCTATGGCTGAGGTTGATGCTGCCATGGCTGCACGACCCCATTCTATTGATGGGCGAGTGGTTGAGCCAAAACGTGCTGTGGCAAGAGAGG
>NW_006399932.1:1491688-1493525 GCF_000299155.1 Elephantulus edwardii | reverse complement strand
TACTGATAGGCAGTCTGGAAAGAAAAGAGGCTTTGGTTTTGTTACATTTGATGACCATGATCCTGTGGATAAAATTGTATGTAAGTATCTGTAAGCTGCTACTGGTATGATTTTTTTTTTTTTTTGGTATATAAACATTTCTAACGTTCTTAAGAGATTATCTGGCTTAAGGGTTGATTTAATTATTTTTTAAATTTCAGTGCAGAAATACCATACCATCAATGGTCATAATGCAGAAGTAAGAAAGGCTTTGTCTAGACAAGAAATGCAGGAGGTCCAAAGTTCTAGGAGTGGAAGAGGAGGTAGCTTTTTTTTAAAGTACAATTTTTTTTCTCTTGCGTTTGTACACATTGACTTAGTTCTAATAGAGCATTTGTCGTAGGCAACTTCGGTTTTGGGGATTCGCGTGGTGGAGGAGGAAATTTCGGCCCAGGACCAGGAAGTAACTTTAGAGGAGGGTCTGGTAAGCTATAGTTTTTATGTTCTTAATGTATGATTGTACTTGTTTGACCCTTTTAAACTACTAGAATCAGAAAATATGTCCTAGTCACTCCTTAGACTCTAAGAAGTACTTGAGTCTGTTTACTGTTTAGTAGGAACCAACCCATAGTTGACCCTCCTCCAGCAGGCTTTCATATGCCCTTAAATCCCATAAGAGAGGAGATTGCCCATCCTTCTCCCACCTCTGAACATCTAGTGGATTTGAACATGCTACATGCCTTTGGGATTGATAGGCAGTGCAGTTCCTAACCACTAGACCATGAGTGAGCTCCCCTTGAGTAATACTGTAAGTCTGAAAAGTTTTGTTTTAGCCTTCAGAATTACCCTGTGTATTTCAAGAACCAGTAAAATGTTGGTTCTATCCATGCAATGCTTCTATATAAATAAATGGCGACATCTTTAAAGGACTTTTCCAAGTCATAGCCTCAGGTTTGGATATTATTCTTGAGTACTTGAGAGGTAGTTTAGTGCCTATAGAGGTACTAGTAGAATTTGTAGAGGAAAGACATGGTAGAAATGTGATTAAATTCCACCCTCCTTTTCTCCGTCTTAACAGATGGATATGGAAGTGGTCGTGGATTTGGGGATGGCTATAATGGGTATGGAGGAGGACCTGGAGGTAAATTTTTCCCTTAATTTTTGTCTTCAAGGTGTTTCAAAAATTCATCTTCCTAATAAGTAAAAAGCCACTTTAATTATCACAGATAAAATTGTGAACCACTGTTAACAAACTATTTGCTTGATTGGAATACAGAGAAGCATGATACTGGGTAATTTTAAGTTAGGTTTAATGAACAAGCTGAATTCTTCAATTATAAGATGTCTGAATTACATAAATATGCTACTTTATATTCTCACTTGCTGCTTTGAGTAGGGCAGTTAGTAACACTAAGGTAACAGGCAACTTTTTTGTACTTTGTCCCAGTGATTTCACACATAATACACATTTTAAAACCATTTGAAGCTGCCTTTGAAGGGGACACCTAAAATCACTACTTTGGGAGGATTGTTACAGAGCAGTATTTCAAGCATTCGCCGTAAAGTTTTTAAAACCCAATTGGCTGTGAATAGGCTTCCCAAAGGGTGTTCTACCATTGACACTATTGTAGAATGTGACCCTGTTTCATTTATGGAAATGTTCTAGAGAACTGGAAATGCGGTAATAAGATAAAATGGCATTACTAAGTAATTACTTAAAAGCTTGTTTTATAATAGGTGGCAATTTTGGAGGAAGCCCTGGTTATGGAGGAGGAAGAGGAGGATATGGTGGTGGAGGACCTGGATATGGCAACCAGGGTGGGGGCTACGGAGGTGGTTATGACAACTATGGAGGAGG
>NW_006399932.1:1473570-1490428 GCF_000299155.1 Elephantulus edwardii | reverse complement strand
TTTTTCTCAAAGTTTTGAAAAGCTATTAGCCAGGATCATGGTGTAATAAGACATAACGTTTTCCTTTAAAAACTTTAAGTGCGTGTGTAGAGTTAAGAAGCTGTTGTACATTTATGATTTAATAAAATAATTCTAAAGGAAATTGTGTAATTATAGACTTTTTATTTTAAATAAGTTAAGGATTGGGTAGTATAATTAAGGTCCGTTGCAAAGTCGTTGTTATATTTGTGTTAAGATAAATGCTGGTCAGATAAAAGTGTGTGTCTACAATTCATCAGGATTAAATTATGTAGATAACTTAAGGGATATCTCTGCAAGGAGAAACACCTTTTTAGATCTTTTAGATGCTGCTTCTTCAATGCAAGGAAAGGAAATAACCCCAGCGAGGTACTCTTCAGGGACACAGGTCTAGTACAAGAGAACTCTTGACGGCTTCTAAATTCAGCCAGTCTTAAAAAACTGTGCTGTTTCTACAAAGCTTTAACTACAGTAGTTTATAAGGATGCCAACGAAAGCTGAGGGTGTAGAGCAAACTAGTTCTAAGCTTCAGTTAAACTTCTTTAGGTAAGATCTTATTTACTTTTCCTTCCTTAATTTTCCTCCCCAAAAGATAAACTAATACTCTTCAATGGTCTATTTCAGTATAGTGGTTCTTTATGTAGTTTAACATAGCTGTAAATTGAGTTTAACAATTTATAAACTCAAGAGAGTAATTTGTAAAACCCTTTTTCCAATCTGTCATTTATGTAAATTATTTTGGTTGTTTCCCCCCCCCTCTTTCATCCCCCCTTACCCATCCCCTCCCCATGCATGAAGATTCAGGTGCTTAACATATCATTTTTTTCCCTGCTGGAATTTTAGCATTGATATGAACCATGGACAAGTATATTCTGCTGCCACAAAGACTGTAAAGTTCTTCATTTCAACAGCTGAGGCAAGCCAAGTGATCATTAATAAAAGCTTTTCTTGGTTCCTTCAGTGGTGTTGGTAGTAAAATGGTAGGTAAAAGTTAGGCTGCAAGTTCACTACATCATGAAATTCCCCATCATTACAACCTTGTGAATTCACATTTCTTGGAGCAAGTCTTTTTGAGTGAACGAAGGGTTTTCATAAAAGCAGATATTTTGACCTTTTGATATTGGGAGAAAAAGGTAGGGTAAAGTGGTTGTCAGAAGTTTTCAGATAATAATTTATGCTATTATACTATTGACTACATTGTAAATTATGTACCCAATACTAGTTTACATATGGTAATCCTTTTCTAGTACCCCTAACCTATGGTAGAGATCTTCAGAACTTCATCGCCTGGCTTTACTGCCTTTTCAGGAATTTGACAGTTAAGTCATTCTCTGTACACCAGTTTGATCCTAAAATCACCACTGAAGTTACTTAGGTTCTTTCAACAAACATGATAAACTTCTTCAGATACTTTTTTTTTCCTTTGGCAGGAAGGTGTCTTGCTGCAGGTAACTAATGAAGAAGTGGTCAACCACAGAGTCTTCAAGAAATAAGAAATTCTGTACCATCTGAAAGTAGTTCTTGTTGGTGCCTTCATTTAAAAAGCACTTTTTTAAAAGATTAAAGGGAAATGTTTTCTGATAAAATCATTAGTACAGGTTCCTAATATAAAAATACAAATTGAGTGCCTGTAAAATTATCAAGTCAGAAAACTGTATCCTGTTTAAAGTCAGGTTTTTATAAAATAAATATTTTTATTCAAATAACTGGTGTAATGTTTACACATAACGTGTGTGAATCTTGTTGTCTAAAGGTCATAGAAATTTTTTAAAGCAATTTCACAAATTGATAAAGCACCATGGACATTACTGGCTATGCCTAATAAAATGCCATTCCTTACTCTGTATAGTCAGCATTTGAATAGTGCTATGTCTGCCATTCAATGGCATTTAGCCAGCTAGAGTGGTATGTAGCAGTTGGTCTTGAGTTAAGAATGTGTCAGATTGTGATCTCCATCTAACATTTAAAAAGGCTTCATTTCACAAGGGATTTAAACTTGGTAGATGAGCAGTGACTGGGTATTTGAGTTCATGAAAGAAACCAGAGTAAGCTTTATAATTTTACCAATTTGCCTTCCCCAAGCTGTTTCTCTGCAAAAGTTTGTATTGAAGATTGTCAAGTTGGTGTTACACAAACTATGAAACAAGGGTATTTCACAATGGGTAAAAATCATGGTCAAGCTCAAGACAATACCTTTTTCACATGTATACACTTGTTGCTAATGAACACTCTTAAATACAGAATGGGGTTGTCTTATCTGCGTCAGAAATTTTAGAGCAATAACAAAACGGTCAGGTATTGTAACATTGGAGCTGGAACCCACCCATAGCTGTCCCTCTGACACAGGTTTTCAGAGGCAGTTAATTGCACAGGAGATTGCCTGTTCTTGTCCACACAGCAGCTGATGGCTTTCAATCACATGCCTTTGTAATTGCAGTGCCAGCGTATCAATAGGCTGCCAGAGCATTCTATCATTGGGGTGCCAAATATGGTTAAAGGTCCAAAAGTTTGCATGACAAACTGGCATTCATCTTGAATCTTAACAGTAAATGGTTGTAGAAATGTGTGAAATTATTTCAGTTTACAGATAATGGAGAGGGAGACTCTCAAGCTGTTGATGCAAGATGTCAAATAGCAGTACTTAGTGGTCTTGGTATACCAACAAAACTACTGGAATAGTCATGAAGCCAAGTGGTTTAGTCATTGATCCATGCTGCCTCTTCACATGGAAAGCATCAGTTGACGGTTTGGGATGATGCTGGGGACATATACAGTCAAGTCAAAGGTGATGAGTCAATTTAAGTTTATTCCGACTTTAAGCAGTGATTTTGTCATCACCATTCTGTCAAGTGGAAAATGCCATATGATGATACATACTGTTTTTTTCTACACTAGAGTATGTAGACTGAGAAACTAAAAAAGGAAGTTAAGATTACAAATGAACCACTGAAAAAACCAACCATCTAGGTCTTCAATTCATTGGCAAAAACGGATTGTGAAAGGCCTAAGGCCAGTTGAAAATGGGAGTTTTGGTCTTTATAAAATATCAGGCCTGATTCTAAAACCTGAAAGTTAAATTCATGTTTTAAGTTAGTATTGCATACCAGAGTTGGAACCAACCCATCACAGACCCACCCTCCAGTGAGCTTCAGAGGCTACCGCTACATTATTTCTAATGTCAGAACAGCTAGCTCCAAGTTTCTGATCACACAGATGCATCTTGTTTCTCCACAGAGCCGCTGGTGAACTTAGCTGGGCAGTGCAGTCAACTACAGAATATGCTATCTGAGCAAATACTTTTTTTTTAGTTCACATAAGGGGTTAGTTTTTAAAGTCTGCCTGCAACCTACATGAACTGTGGTCTTGAGCATTAAGACCCCTTCTAGGGTGGACTGCTTTGCCCTTTAGTACTGGAATGAAATTGTGCTGTGCTGACTCATTTTACTGTATTAATGGCTAGGAGAGCCGCCCATTGAAGACTGACCTTAAGGGTTTTCATATTCCTCAAGATCCATGGTAATGATGTCATGACATCTCAGTTGCCAAGAGTCAAACTGGCAGAATGGCAGTTTATATAAGTCCTGATGAGTCAGGCTGACAGTTTGGTGGTTTTGTTTAGAACTGGGGAAAAGCTTGTATCTTGGAGGGAAGACCATAAAACAAAAGTTAAGAATTCAAATATAAAATTTATTTTCACAAAGTTTTAAGTTGCATATTCATAAAAATGAAACCACTTCAGGGCATGGACTAAATGTTAAGGCTACTTGCATTTCAAGTCATTAATGAACACAACTTGGAAAAATGTGGATGCAGTCTGCTCTTTGAAATGAAAATGCTGTCAGGTTTACATGTTATTTTGAACGTATTTATAAACCTTGCGTATACTGCAAGTAGGAAGACTTCATGAAAAGTAGCTTTCCCTCAAATTCCCCAGAAGTCCTAAATGTTAAAATGTAAACTTTAAAATGTCTTAATTTGGTGATTACTACTTGAAGACATGTGACACTTGTTACAAGTCAAGAGAAACTTGAGTTTGATTGATGGACCAGTTTCTTGGTGTTTATCCAGATACTGGGATCCGTTCCAGTTTTGTTTTTTCACTTTTTCTTTCCTTTCTGGTTTTCCTTTGTGTGGCCTGAGGTCACCAGTTCTTTAGGTACAAGCAGAACACTTCCATCCTGGTTGCATTGAAGAGCATACTGGTTTGGATTGACTGGCCTACCTTGGTCATCTCTTAACCTACTGAAAACATCATGACACAGGTCATGCAGTTTCTGTTTCATTATGTTAATAGCTTTGTTATATTGCGCTCGCTCTCTTTTAAGGCTTTCCTTCTTAGCTTGTAAATGGCATACATCATCTTCTAAATTCAAAATTACGTCTAATTTGCGTTTACGGCAGTTCTGAGCAGCAACTTTATTTTTTCCCCTTCGTCTGATATCACGAATAAGTGATATCTGTAAGTCTGTCAGATAGTATCTACTTAGCATGCTATTGAAGGCATCAACAGGCATTTGGACAATATCATCTACAGAGAAAGGAATACGCAGAGCTTTAGCACGCCGTTCATCACGGCTTAAGTTTCCATCAGTGTTACTGAGGTACTTGCTTATTTTCTGTGACTTTCCAGGCCATGACAAAGATTCAGTAGGTTCTGCTCCAGTTGGCTGCAAATGGTAAGTATGATTATGAAATACATGTTGAAATGCAACTTCCTTGTGAAAGCCAGACTCAAGTATGTGGTCCATATGACAGATGGGCTCTGGGGAGAAGCCACCTACAGCTCCTCCTACATCATAAGGAGAAAAAGAGTCAACGTCACTAATAAAACCTATAGCCCCTTGATCATACCCTGAGTGAGAGGAATTCGATCTGGTGACAAAAGTGCTACAGTGACTTGAATTTAAGGAAAGCCCAGAATCAGAATCTGGTTCTTCAAAAAGCTGAGAAACTTGTACTGGATCAAACCCTTCTTCCATGGCCAGAGACATTAAATTTATTTCATCAAATAGATTTTCATCAAGGTCATATAGAAGGTCTTGGCTGGTTAGGTTCTGCAGCTGACTGTCAACAGGTGGAAGGACTGTCAAATTAGTTCCAATAAGTGTCTGCTCAGAATTGGTGGTGCAAGAATTTAATTGCAGTAACGGTTCTTGTGGCTGTGAAGTCCTTGCTGGAGGATCTCTACAGGAATCGTTGGGACACAGCAGCATGGCCTCATGAAGACATACATCTTGGCTGATAGCCTGGCTAAAGTTTACATTATGTGATGAGTTCATGCCATCACTGCTACCGCTAGGAATAAAAGGAGTAGCCCCCAGGGAGATGCTCTAAAAGAAGGGGGAGAAAAAGCAGTTTAAGCATGGGTAACTTGATAGCAGTCCTACTACCTAAACTTTTCTCCCTACTTAAAGGATGACTCACTTTCCCTAGTAAGTTAACAGTACATATGTGATGTGTACACAAATAAGCCTACACTAAGGGGGGAGGAGGGGTCAGTATTATTAAAAATTCAAATTGCTGTGAAAAGTGACTCAGCTGATTCTATAGCAGGTTTTTGGAGGCTGTAAATACCACAGGAGACTGTCCATTTCCTCCAGTGGGTTTGAAATGAAGACAACAATTCTTTGCAAGCTACAGGTCAGCAGAATACCAGTCATCATAATCTCACCAAGTTTTCAAAGAATTTTACACAACTCATGTCAGGTGTGTCAGCATTTTCTTTGGTATAAAGTTTGTACAGACAGTATTAGGCTTCATGGGCCATAAAGTGTTAACAGTTTTGCCCATTCTGTTGGAGCACGAAAGTAGTCATACATAGAATGTTAAAAGAATGTGTTTCAATAAAACCATTTAAAAAAAAAAGCCTGATTCTACCAGTTCATGTGAAACTGTAAAAAACCTGGACTGTTTCTCATCTGTAAAACATCATCAGAAACATGGTACCGAAATTATTTTTTTTGAGGGGTTAGACATAAGAATATAGTTCAGTGCCATCGAGTCACAGACAACTCATAGCAACCCTATGAACGAAAGACCTGAACACTTGTGGAACTTTCATTGTTTCTCCAAGTTCAGAGAATTTTTGGAGGCAAGCTATTTCAGAAGTGGATGCCACTCCTGCTTGCTTAAGTTTGCACCCTTTATCCTATGTAATTTGGAAGCAGGAGTGGCATCCACTTTGTAAACAATGCCTCTGGAAATTATGAACTTGGATAAGCAATGATAGCTGTAAAGGGGCTTCAGGTCTTCTGTTCACAGGGTCGCTATGAGTTCCTTAATGTGAGAGGTTTTCTACTTAAATTACTAACGTATTACTAACCTATGTGTAACTTGGTTAATGGGAAGAAATCTTGCAGTATGTATTTCTCCCATAATATTCCATAATGGCACTTTTGTCAGGATGAACTACCAGCCTAGCATACACATTTAAAACCTAAGAATATCACTGTCTAAGTTTATCAATAGTTCCTTCTCGTCTAATACACTACAGTGAAAACATGCTGTTTTAGTTTGTCATGTGTTTATCACTTTGTGCTTTCATATGAATGATCTAGGTTTGATTTTTGATAATTTGGAAGGAAGGAAAAACATGATTAATTCTTCAAAGTTGATATATTTCTATAAAGTAAAGCCAGGTTTCTGTAAATATTGTATTTTAATTAAATAGTATTTATTAGAGAACTCTGGTTCTCAGTGGCAGGGAATTGTGCTGTCAATGCAAAACTATGTAGTTCAAATCCATGAGGTGCTCCATGGGAGAAAGATGGGCAGTCTCCTCCTATGTGATTGCCTCAGAAAACCACTGGGAGATCAGCTATGGGTCAGTTCCAACTTGACAGCAATACTACTACTAATTACTAAACTAATAAGTACTAGTTTAATCTGTTCTGCAATGTAGTTATTCAGAGAGGTCTGAGCAGATATATTCCCATAAGGATAATAGCCAAGATTCCAGTTACCTCTAGTAAATTTTCAGGCTGTGATGAAAGCAACTGAAATAACTCTTCAAGACAAAAAGATGTGTCTGTCCCATTTAGATGCCTCTGAAGAACAAAAAAAAAGGTAAATTAACTTCATCTTTAAAGATAACCAGATTTTAACATGCTGGATCCCTTCTACCCCTTTTCTGTAAGAAGTTTTATGCTTTATTTCTCTTTTAGCACTCTTAGTATTTTAAAATGTGTATTTCAAGTTCAAAGTGACCATATCTCCAAAGGCTTTCCTTACTTCTGCTCTAACTTTCCATAAATTTGTGGTTAGTATTTTTAGTTCCACTGTATTTTACCTCTCCATAGATCCTCCCGACTGGTTACAAAATTAGGGATGTTGGGTGTCACTGAGTCGATTCTGACTCAGCATGTGACAGTGGGCTGCCCAAGCACGTTTTCTTTGACTGTAAACTTCACAGAAGCCAATCACTGTAAAATCTTTCCATTAGAAGCCTACCACTTAGAAAAATGTCTCATCAACTTTTTTAAATACTCATCGTTTCTTTCATACATATTTCAATTCTGCTTCTGAAGTCGGTTTTTTCTTTTCAAAGAACTCTTTTGATATGTTAGTCCACAGGGAGGTATGCTGCCTCTCTGACAGTTCAAATTCTCCCAGCAGCTCCTAGAGCCTCTGAAAGCCCTGTGGAGAGTAAGCTCTTAGTTGGTTCCAACTCTCTATGTATGGCAAGAACAGAGTAAGACAAGAGACCTCATTGAGAGGGCCTTGAACTGGCTACTGTTAACTGATCAGAAAGTTGCCTGGCTTTGTGCCACCATCACAAGCATTGCCATGCTTGGATGATCCCATTATTTCAGTCTCTGTATTGATTATGCCATTGAGGGTCTGACTTTTTTTGTACTGACCCTTGACTTGACCAAGCCCCATCTTCAGTGGTTAATCTTCCTTCGTGGTGACATGTTCAAAGTAAGGGAGACTGAGCTCTGCCATCCTCGCTTCTAAAGAATATTCTGGTTGTCTTTCTTTCAAGACAGATTTGTTTCTTCTGGCACTTAGTCTACAATATATACTCTTAGCCAATACCACAATTCAAATCTGTTGGTTTTATCCAGCTTTCACATATATACAAGGTGATTAAAAAGACCATACTTGGGTCAGGCAGACCTTAAGTCTTCAAAGTGACATCTTTTCTCTTTAACACTTTAAGGTGGTCTTTTGCAGCAGATTACTCCAACATAGTATGTTACTTGACTGCTTTTTCCATGGACACTGTTGATCCAAGATGAAATTCTTGGTAATTTCAACTTATTTGCCATCTATCTTTGATATCTATTGGTCCAGTAATAAAGATTTTAATTTTGTTAGTGTTCAGATATAATCCATACTGAAGGTAAAATCTTTTACCTCACCACTAAGAACTTCAAGCTCTTCACTTTCAGCCAGTAAGGTTCTGTCATCTGCATATCTCGGATTATTTACTGATGTCTTCCTCCAATCCTGATGCTGTAGTCTTCTAGCTGTTTTACATAGCCCTATTTAGCTCCTTGGATTATTTGTTCAGCATAAAGACTTAATAATCAACATTAAAACCCCCCAACTTTGCTACCTATCTTTTCAAACATTAAATCTTACTGTACACCTCCTTTTTCTAGTTAAAAGTCTTTTGATCCATGTACAGGTTCTGTGTGACAGGCTCACTTGTCACTCTCCGAAACTCCACTAATGTTCAAGGCTCAACCCAAGGCCCACTGCTGGGACGAGGGATCATGGCTGAGCACCTTCTCGGAAAGAGACTATAAGGGTGTGTTTTCCACATGGCTATATTTCTCTCGGCTTGCCTCTGGAGCACTGGTGGACAGGTGAGAAAGAGAGGAAGAATCCATTTGTGTAGAGTTTCTGTGTCATCAAGTTGAGTACAACTCATAAACTCAAAAGAACCCTATGAATAACTGATCTGAACACTGTCCTATACTGCACCATCCTCACAATCTCCAACAGCCTCAAGCCCATTGCTGAAGTCACTTGTCAATCCACGTGGTTGAGGGTCTTCCTCTCCTTTGTTGTCCTGGCATCTTCCCAAGCAAGATGTCCCTCTGCAAGGAATACCGTCTCCTAGCACCATGCCCAAAGTAAGATTAACTTCATAATCTTTGCCTCCAAGGATGCAGTTTCTCAGGGCTACCATAACAAAGCAACACAAACTTGGTAACTTCAAACAACATAAATTGATTCTCTCAGACGCTATACATGTGAAACACAGGCACTGGCAGGGCCACAGTCCCTCTCACGGTTGTAGGGGAGAATCCTTCTGTCTTCTAGATTCTGGTGCTGTTGGCATTCCACAGCCTCCTAGGCTCATGGCCACGCTGCTGTAATCTCTGTTTCCATCTTTATGTTGTTTTCTCTTGTCTCAAATTTCCCTCTGCTCTTATAAGGATATCTGCCATTGGATTTAGTTTAGAGTCCACAACAATAGTCCAAGATGATCTCATTTTAAGATCCTTAATTGCATGTTCTTTCCAAATAAGGGCACATTCACAAGTTCTGAATTTGTATCTCTTCTGGATGGGGACTAGGGATGAAGTGTTCAGCTTCCAACTAGAGGGTGGTGGTTTTGAACTTGCCCTGCTGGCCTGAGGGAGAAAGATCCAGCAACCTATCAGCATTACAGCCAAGAAAACCCAATGGGAGCTTTTCAGTCACAAAGGCTCACTATGAGTTGAGATTGAGAGCATCTTTCCACACCTCTTTCCACCAGTGAACAGGCACACTAGACAGTGGGCCCAAGAGGTGGTCCCTCAGTCTAACCCAGGGTACATTATGGGCCCATGAAAACCCAATGGCTTAATTTTGCTTGGCCCATTTTGGGAGACTAAGTGAGGATCTAGCTCAAGCCTCTAGTTCTGGCCACCTGGCCACTCATGAAGGTAGCTAGCTGAGGATTCCTAGGTTTGAGATGACAATTGTCTATCAATTTCCAGCGTAAATACAACTCACAAAACCTGCCAGCAAGTCCTTGAGACATTGTATAACCTGAATTTAATAGATAAATAATACAGGTAATTTTATGGATTGACTCCTTTGTAAATAAACACACCCACACTAAATACGAATTTTTTTTCATATATCAAAATTTGCTTAGAGTAGAGCATGTTTATACACAAAAATTTTCAACACAAACTGTCAAAGCCAATAAAATCTACATTAAAATAAGAGTAGCATTATGAGAATATTCTGCTGTGCTTACCTCATGTCTAGATTCAGGAGCCTTTTCTGCCTCTGGTTTATCTATGTTCTTTTCATCTTCATTGGTCCTCTGTAACAAATCCTCCTGAATGGACACCCTTTGCTCATCTTGTTCATGCTGGGAACTGTACCCCACAGCTTCCCGCCTCTCTGTCAGTACTGAAATTTCCTACGAAAGTACCAAAAAAACATGCTAACTAGAAATCCTCTTATTTCAGGAAATAAGTCAGTCTTTAAAACTGTTCTGTACTTTCTACACAGTGCTTATGGAAATCCAAAGATAGGCAGAGACTGAGCATTCATTCAATACTACAGAAACATTTAATTCTGAAACAAATGGTCAGGGTTTTTTTATTCTGATCCTTGTTAAGTACTCTCAGAGAAAGATCATTACAATCTGCATAATTTACACTGAAGAAGATCAAAGTCTACAGCCTTCAGTACCAACTGCATCTCAACATTAAAAAATAAAATTCCCTACAAATGAGGCAAAAAGCACCATTATGATAGAAGGAAAACAGACTGAAGCTACTGATTTCACCTGGATTCACAATGCTCATGCTGGTTGGTGGATGTTGTCAAGTATGACTCACAGCGACCCTGTGAATGACAGATCTGAAAGCCCTGTCCTATCTTGTGACACCTTCACACTCTGACACACTTAAGCCCATTGCTGAACTAGGCAAATCTACTATCAAGGACCTCTTTAAATTGCTAAAATACAAGGGCCGAGATGTATCTGACTTGACTCTAACCACAGTATTTTCAATTGCTTCCTCTGAATGTGAAAATTAAGACAATAATAAGGATGACAGAAACAGATTTAATACCTTTGATAAAATGTTGGAGAAAAGTACTAAATAGCCCATAAACTGTCCAAAGACCAAACAAGTCTTGTCTTGGAGGAAGTGCTTCTTAGAAGATGCTTCGTCTCACAACTTCTGGGCATGTTATCAAGAACACTAGTCCTTGGAAAAAAGCATGTTGGTCAGCAAAAGAGAGGAAAATTTTCACCAAGAAGGACTAACACAGTAACTACAACAAAGGGCTTGACATGGCACATGATAGGGCAAGGTTTTGGTTTGTTGTTCAAAGGATGCCTACAGTCAGTCAACTGCATGGCACCAAACAACAACATAAGGACTTTCTAAGTATTCATTGATAAAGGCAATTCTAATTTTGCACAATTTAAATCGTATTGACATATTTCAGCTAATAGATGCTGCCCTGGATGTGCTCACCAAGTTGTGCCAAGAAATCTGGAGAACAACCACTTGGCCAACTGACTGGAAGAGATCTTTATTTGTTCCCATTCCAAAGAAGGGTGACCCAACATAGTGTGGAAACTGTAGAACACTATCATTGATTTCACATGCAAGCAAGATTTCCACTGAAGATTATCCAAAAATGACTGGAAAAGCACATCAGCAGAGAACTGCCAGAAGTCCAGGCGGGGCTTAGAAGGTGTGGTACTAGGGATATTGTAGCTGATGTTAGATGGATCTTGGCTAAAAGCAGGGAATACCAGAGGAATGTCTATCTGTGTTTCATTGACTATGCAAAGGCATTTGACTGTGTAGATCATAACAAATTGTGGCTGACTCTGAGAAGAATGGGAATCCCAGAACACTTGATTGTTCTAATGTGAAACTTATACTTGGACCAGGAGGCAGTCGTCAGAACAGAGCAAGGGAACACTGCATGGTTCAAAATTGGGAAGGGCGTACATCCTATCTCCATACCTTTTCAACCTATATGCAGAGCAGAATATCCGGGAGGCTGGGCTCTATGAGGAGAAATGTGGGGTCAAGATTGGTGGACGATCTATCAACAATCTGCGTTATGCAGATGACACAACCCTGCTTGCTGAAACTGAGGAGGACCTGAAGCACCTGCTGCAGAGTGTCAAGGACTGCAGCCTTCAATATGGATTGAGGCTCAATGTCAAGAAGACAAAGATTCTCACTACTGGGCCATTCGGCAGCATCAGGATGGATGGTGAAGAGATTGCGATTATTCACAGTTTTAGTTTGCTTGGCTCCACAGTCAACACTCTTGGCACCAGTAGCCAGGAAATCAAAAAACTTATTGCGATGGGAACATATTGCGATGGCACATAACACCAACAACAACAATCTGGAAGAGACCTGAACTAAAACAAACTTGTAAATTTGGGTAGATGTGGACATGAGCTTGCCAGCAGGCATTTTTAATTTTTATTATTATTATCACCACTGGACCAATCAGTAGCATCATGATGGATGGCGAAGAGATTGAGATTGTTCACAGCTTCAGTTTGCTCGGCTCCATGGTCAACACTCTTGGCACCAGTAGCCAGGAAATCAAAAAACGTATTGCGATGGGAAAGTCTGCAGTTACGGATCTCTCCAAAATACTCAAGGGCAACAGTGTCTCTCTGGAGACTAAGGTCTGCCTGATACAGGCCATGGTTTTTGCAATCACTTGTTATACATCAGAGAGTTGGACAATGACTAGGGAGGATAGCAGGAGAATTGACGCCTTTGAGCTGTGGTGCTGGAGAAGAGTATTCAATGTACCATGGACTGCCAAGAAAACAAACAGATTCATCGTAGAGAGGATTAAACTAGGCTGCTCCTTGGAGGCAAGGATTCTGGGGCTTCTTCGTCTGACATACTTTGGACATGTTGTAAGGAGAGACAGGTCTTTAGAGAGGGACATCATGCTGGGTAGAGTGGAGGGACAGTGCAGGAGGGGAAGACCCTCTATGAGGTGGATTGATTCAGTGACTGGGGCACTCGGGATGGGTGTGTCAGGCAATAAGATTGACACAGGATAGAGCACGGTTTAGGGCTGTTGTACACAGGGTCGCTATGAGTCACAAATGACTCGATGGCACATAACAACAACAACAAAAACTATTATTGTTATTATTATTTTGTTTGGCTGTAAATAGATCAAACTGCTAAACTGGAAGGAAACTAAAAAACTATTGAGGTTCTTTCTGGAAAGTAGGATTATTATGGGCAGTGTAGGAGAGGAGATTGAAACTTTCAACAGCTTCATCTTGCTTGGATTCACAATTAACACCCTTAGTACTAGCAGTTAAGAAACAAAGAGATGCAGTGCAATGGGAAAATCGGCTGTTAGGGACCTTTCCAAATTATTCAGGATTAGTGACGCCAGTTTGAGGACTAAGGTGCATGTGATTCAGGCCATGGTCTTTCAATCCCTAGCTATGCATCCAAGACCAGGACAAAGAATAAGGTTGACAAGAAAAGGATTGATGCCTTTGAGCTTGTGGTGTTGGAGAAGAGCACTGAACATTCCATGGACGGCTATGCACCTCTTACTCTGGACTGCTGTCATACAAATACTGCCTAATTATATGTTCCTTTTCAATAGTTCATTCCTACATCTATTCCAATGTTCATTATTTGTCCCCTCTTTTCTTAGTTTCCCCACAATCCCCATGTCAGTCCTGTTTTATAACTGTGGTGTTAATGCAGTATTTGTCCTGAGATATTTCACTCAGTATAATGTCCTCCAGGGTCACCAATCTTGTGTAATTTTTTTATGAGTTCCTTGTTTTTTCAGTGCTACATAGTATTTCATGGTGTGAATGCACCATAGTTTTTCTATCCATTCATTTATTGATGGGCACTTGGGTGGTTTGCATCTCTTTGCTATTGTGAATAATGCAGCAATAAACATAGGTGTGCAGGTATGTGTTTGGGAGGCAGCTCTGGTTTCTTTAGGGTATATTCCTAGTAGTGGAATTGCTGTATCAAATGGTATTTCTATTTCCAACTTTTTGAGAAAGCACCAGAAACCAGAGCCACGACTCAAACAGATATATGCACATCCATGTATGTTGCTGTGTTATTCACAATAGCAAAGAGATGGAAGCAACCCAAGTATCCATCATTAATCAAATGGGCAGAAAAACTATGGTATGTTCACACAATAGAATATTATACAGCATTTAAAAACAATGAATTCATAAAACATTACACAATTTGGGGGAGTCTGGAGGGCATTATGTGGAGTGAAATATCTCAGTCACAAAAGGACAAATACTGCATAACACCACGGTTATAACATAGGACAGACATGGGGGGGGTGTAGAAAGAAAATGTGGTAAGAGTGAATAGATAACGAACACTGCATTAGATCAAGTGAGAGGAAGAACTGTCCAAAATAAATACATGATTAGGCATTATATATGTATGACAACCCTCTAGAATAAAGGGTGCATTCATTGCAGGAAGGTCTGGGGCAGGGGACGGAGGGGGAAGATAATGTGCAACAATGAATAAAATTTTTTTAAAAACAGAGAGAAATGGAAATCTAGATGCCAGAACCAAGAAGAGAAATCTGAGACGAGAAAGCAAGCTCCACCCAACCCTGATATAAGAGCAATGCTGGTTCAGTGGTGGAATGCTCACTTCCCTACTGTTAGGTGCCATCCAATCAAGTACGGCTCATAGTGACCTTATGAACAATAGTTCTGAACTTTGTCCTAACCTTCCCCATCCCTAACATCCTTGACACATGGAGTCCACTGCCACAGATACTGTATCCATCCACCTTGTTGAGGGTTTTCCTCTCTTCGCTAACCCTCCACCTTTCCAAACATCCTTTTCCAAGAATAGCCTCTCCTAACAGCATGTCCAAAACATGAGGTGAGGCTTCACCATTGTTACCTTCAATGATCACTCTGGCTGCAATTTCTCCAAGACATTTCTTCTTGTTCTTTTGTCAGTCTGTGGGAAATTCAGTGCTCCTCTCCAACACCACAGCTCAAATGCATCAATTCTTCTGTCATCCTTATTCATTGCCCAGCTCTTAGATCATAGCAGGTAACTAGAAAGACTGGCTTAAATAAGGTGCACCTTAGTCTTTAAAATTACATCATTGCTCTCCAGGTCTTTGGCAAGATCCTTAACAAGAGACTTTCCCAATGCTATACATCTCCTGGTACCAAGAGTGTTGACTATGCAAAACAACTATGAGATATCATCTCACCCCAGTAAGAATAGCAAAATTTAACATGTTGCCGCACACTTAAATTGACAACAATGCTTAGAAACACTTCCCACCCCACCCCCCGCCCCGTCATTTGCGGCAACGTGTTAATAGAACAGCAAACAACAAATGCTGGCGAGGATGCGGAGAAACTGGAACTCTTATTCACTGTTGGTGAGAGTGTACAATGGCGCAACCACTATGGAAGTCTGTATGGCACTCTCTTAAAAAGTTGCAAATAGAAATACCATTTGACCCAGCAATCCCACTACTGGGAATATACCCTAAAAAAACCAGAACTGCCACCCAGGCAGATATATGCACACCCATATTTATCGTGCCTTTGTTCACAATAGCAAAGAGTTGGAAACAACCTAAGTGCCCATCAGCAAACGAATGGATGGAGAAGCTGTGTTATATTCACACAATGGAATACTACACTGCATTGAAAAACAAGGAACTCATGCAATATTATTCAAAATGGGTGACCCTGGAGGACATTATGCTGAGAGAAATATCTCAGTCACAGAAGTACAGGTGCTGCATGGTGCCACTATTATATAACAGGACTAACATCAGGGCTGGGGTGAGACTGAGAAAAATTGAATAAATTATGTATACTGCATTGAAGCAGATGAGGGAGAGAACTATTTGAAAACGATATTATGGTTATGGCAAGAGTCCAGAATGAAGGTTGCATAGTGGAGTGTACTCGGGGTGGGAGTGGGGGGATTCTATACCAATGAAACAATTTTACTTTTCAAAGAGAAAAGTCAACTGGAGGGAGAGGTAGGCAGGGAGAAAAATGCAACAATGAATGTATGGAAATCCAAAATCTCTGTAAATATTCATTAAAACAAATTTTTTAAAAAAGAGTGTTGATTATGGATCCAAGTAAGATGAAATCATAGATAGTTTTGATCTTCTCCAACCATCATGATGTTGCCTATTGGGTTGCCTATTGGTCCAAAGGATTTTTGTTTCCTTGATGTTAAGATGTAATCCATATTGAAGGCTTCAGTCTCTGATCTTCTCCAGCAGGTATTTCAGGTCCTCCTCACTTTCTGCAAGCAAGGTTGTTTCATTTGCATGAAGCAAGTTGTTTATAAGCTTCCTCCAACCCTGATACCACCTTCTTGTAAAGTCCACTTTCTCAAATTATTTGCATGGTATACAGAATGAATATGCATGGGAAAACCATGCAGTGTCCCCTTACTCTGCTTGGACAACTACTTCTTAATCTATATACAGGTTGTGCCTAAGTACAGTAAGTAAAGGGTTTTGAGATTCCCATTTTTCTCAATGTTCTCAACAATTTGTTATGATCCACAGTCAGCCTCTGTATAGACAGCAAAATACAAATAAACATCTTTCTTCCCCTTCTATTCACTTCTTTCCAGTCCATCAACAAATCTGTACTTGTACTATTTCATCAATCCCTCTACTTACCAGAAAGATATGTTGTTGTTGTTGTTGTTATGTGCCGTCAAGTCATCTGTGACTCACAGCGACACTATGTACAACAGCCCTAAACTCCGCTCTGTCCTGTGCCAATTGCACTGTCTCCGACACTCCCATCACAATTATCCCAGTCACTGAATCAATCCACCTCATAGAGGGCCTTCCTCTCCTG
>NW_006399932.1:1470919-1471560 GCF_000299155.1 Elephantulus edwardii | reverse complement strand
TGACCCAGAGGTGAGAATCTTTGTTTTCTTGATGTTGAGCTTCAATCCATATTGAAGACTACAGTCCTTGACCACCTTACACAAGTGCTTCAGGTCCTCCTCAGTTTCAGCAAACAAGGTTGTATCATCTACACAACACAGGTTTGATGAGTCTTCCAATCCTGATGCCACATTCCTCCTCATAAAGTCCAGCCTCCCACATGATCTGTTCTGCATAAAGACTGAAAAGATATCGAGATAGGGTCCATCTCATACACACCTTTCCTGATCCTGAACCATGCAGTGTTTCCTTGCTCTGTTCTGACTACTGCTTCCTGGTCCAAGTACAGGTTTCACATGAGCATTATTAGGTGTTCTGGAATCCTCATTCTTCTCAAGGTTAGCCACAATTTGTTATGATACACACAGTAAAAAATGCCTTTGCATAGTCAATGAAACACAGAGAGATATTCCTCTTTATTCTCTTCTTTTGGCCAAAATCCATCTAACGTTGGCTATGACAGCCCTAGAATTATGGCTTCTTCTAAACCCAGCCTGCACATCTAGCAGTTCTCTGGTGATGTACTGTTCCAGTCGTTTTGGGATAATCTTCAGCAGGATCTTGCTTATGTGTGATATTAGTGATGTTGTTGTTGTTGTTG
>NW_006399932.1:1463229-1470819 GCF_000299155.1 Elephantulus edwardii | reverse complement strand
AAGTGCGTAAAGGTGCATGTGAGAAAGGCAGGGACAACACTGACACTAAAGTTAACTCCGCAATAAGGGATATACCTTTAACTTGCTGCTCTGTCTAATACTTCTCTAAATCTGAACATTCACATTGAGACAGACTAGGAAGAAGGATTGGCCATCCACTTCTGAAATAGCAGGCCTCTGAAAACCCTATGTAAGAAAGATATAGTAATCTTAATTTCTATTTGTCGTCTTATAAAGTTGAACATCTTTTGTAAGTGTAAAAGCATCTGCTTACAGCAGCTAAAAAGTATAAATCCATCCATATATATCTTTAACAAAACTGAAAATAGGATTAAGAACCAGATAAACAAACGAGCAAAAGGCAAATGATAATTAAACGAAAACAAATCCTAGTCAAATTACTGAACCAGATGGTAGCGAGAATAATTTCAATGTTGAAAAAGATGAAAATGTACACTGCAAATAAATAACATAAAAAATATTGAAGATTTGTCATTAGAAATAAAGCAATAGGTAGGAAAATTAAATAAAGAATAATGAGAATTTAGGATTATATATTCAATGGACTAATATTTATTACCAAACACAGTAAAAGTGTAAAGAATTTGTTACGAGCAAATCTTCACTCAAAGAAAGCTTTCTGGACAGAGGAAAAGAAAAGATATAGGAAGTTAGATTTAAAAATTTAATAAAGGCTCCTGAAAATTGAAAAAAAAAAAAAAGCATCTGCTTGTTTTTCCTTTTTGGTAAACTGTGGTTACCTTTGTTTGCACTTTTTAAAAGTTGTGTACAATCAGTTCTACTCACTTCCTCTAAGCTGCTCTCTGCAGAAGAGCAAGAATAAAAGTAAGAAGAGTCATGGGGCCACCACAGTAATCTAAATGAGAAAAGGTGATCATCTGGAAAAACTGTGGTTAACAGTAAGAAGCAGAGGAACTGGTGAAATTTTACCAGTGCAGATCTGTTGATGGACTGGAAATCAGAGAAAGTTAAGGGAAGGAATGAGGAATGCTTCCTAGACTTCTAGTTTAAATGACTTGGTGAGGAAAGAACACTTAAGACGGAAACAAAAAATTCTTTCCTTTTGGATGTGTTAACATGGAGGTATAAAACGTTAAGCAGAAAAATTAATTATACCGATAAAGTTGAGGAAATGGTGTTTAGAGCAAAGGTCTGATTTGGACATATAAACTGAGCATGTTGTCACTGCTGTGTACCACTGAGCCGGAACTTACTCATAGCTGACCCTCCAACGCATTTTTAGAGGCAGTTAATCACATGGGAGGAGAATGCCCATGTTTTTCCCACGGAGCAGCTAGTGGAATCGAACCATGTGCCACTGGGATTGCAGCACAGCTTCTTGCCCCTAGGCCACCAGACAAACTGAGCACATATCACCCTAAAGATATTTTTTTAAAACTCATGGTAATGGATGAGAGCGTGCAGAACACAGAGCCAGGTAAAGGGGACTCAACACTTAGTTCTGAGAAACCAGGACATTAAGATGTCCAGTACAGATGCCAGCAAAGGAGGCTGATGAGGATGGGGCGCGAAGTGCAGGAGAATCTAGACCACAGTGACATCAGGTACCCAAGAGTGTTTCAACAGTGGGGTGGCTGGCTGTGCTGAATGCTGCTTGGAGATTACCTCAGGACAAAAAAGTATCCATTCATTGGTCAGTCATAAAAACCTTTTTGGTGACCTGCAAAAAAGCAATTTGGGATAAGTCAAGTGGTACTTATACTGAAAAGTAATTTGCACTTGACAAATAGGAAACTGAAGAGACAATTATTTCAAGAGTTTTAGCAACGGTTTGAGCAGAATATTGGGTCATAACCGTTTCTCTTGTGTTTGAGAAATAGGAGAACATGTTGGTAAGGGAAGATTCAGAAGAAGAGAATCACAGCATAACATCTTTTGTAGAAGGTATTGGCCTTGAGAAGGATACACTTCAAAGTTAAAGTGCCAGGAATGATTTTGACAAAAGAAAGAAAACCTTTATTTCAAGATAAATAAGCAGATGATTTGTAGATATGGCAATAGAGAGATAGAGCCACTTGTTCTTATATTTGAAGGATATTTCTTAAAACAGAAATGGTTAATGAACATTAAAATGATTTTAAAATATGCCAAATTACTGGGTACTCCCAAGGCAGATATTCCTTTTGCACTGAGTAGGGGGCTGGTCTTAGTGACTTTTTTTTTCTAATAAACAGTATGGTAAAAGTGAGTGACTTCAGACACATGTCCATCAAAAGCACTATGGCTCCTACTTGCTCTCTTTGATCACTTGCTCTGGTGAGAATTGTCTCTCAGGCTATAAGAACATTCACCCGGTCTTATGGAGAATCCTATGTGACAGGGAACTGAGGCTTCCTGCCAACTGCTATTATAACTGATCCATTCTGAAAGTGCCTTCCCTAGTCCCAGTCAAGGCTTCAGATATCTGCATCCTAGTCAACTTTTTTAAAAATAGCTTATTTTATTGTGTAGAGAATATACTCAGCAGAGGGTACACCAATTCAAGTCTCTGCATAGGCAATTCAGGGACATTTATTATATTCTTTCTGTCTACAACTATTGTCACTCTCCCTTCCAAACTGTTCTTCTTGTAATTAACATGAGCTCACTGTCCTCTAAATTTCCTATCTAATCTTTCAAGATTTTATTCTCAACTTGAAACTCTTAAATGAGCATTATGTTCAAGACCTGGAGGTATTTCCTCCCCCTCTTTATCCAGGTAAAGAGGCAGTGAGACCTAGGGTGAATCCCTTCAGTGTTGAAAACTTACAATGCATTTGAGTTACAAGTAAATGATGTCTGGTTAAAGGGAGCTCTGGTGACTTAGTGGTAAGGAATTGCACTGCCAAACCAAAGGTACATGGTTCAAATCAATCCGCTGTTCCACAGAAGAAAGATGTGCATTCTCCCCCAGTGCGATTTACTGTCTTTGAAACTGTTCTGGAGGGTCAGCTATGAGTCAGTTCCGACTCAATGGTACACAGCAACAACAACTATCTGGTTGAGAGACTGCTGTTGTTCTTATACTACATTGTCAGTTGCTGTGGCTGTGTGCTGTCCAGTGAAAACTGACCCACAGCTGACCCTCCAGCGGATTTTCAGAGGCAGTTAATCACACGAGAGGAGAATGCCCAGCCTGCCAAGGACCAGCTGGTAGACTCGAACCACATGCCTTTGGGATTGCAGCTCAACTTTCTGACATTAGACCACCAGAGCTCTCTATACTGTCAGTAGTAAGTAATTTATAAGTTAGTTGTTGTTGTTTTTATGTGCTGTCAAGTTGCCTGCGACTCACAGCAACCCTATGTACATACAACAGCTCTGAAGCCTGCCCTGTCCTGAGCTGGTCTCACTGACTCTGACACACCCACCACCACTGCCCTAGTTACTACTGTATCATTCCATCTCATCTGGAGTCTTCCTCTCCTGCACTGTCCCTCTGCCCTTCTGAGCATGATGTCCTTCTCCAAGGACTGGTCCCTCCTGGCCACATGCCCAAAGTATGTGAGACAGTTTCAAAATCCTAGCTTCCAAGGAGAAACCTGGTTTCACTTCTCCTAGACAGACTTTTTTTTTTTGGTGGTCCATGGTATGTTCAAGACTCTTATCCAGCATCACAGCTCAAAGGCATCAATTCTTCTTCTGTTCTCCTTAGTCACTGTCCAGTTCTCTAATGCATAGCAATTAACTGCAAAGACCATGGTTCGGATCGAGCGCACTCTGGTCTCTAGACTGACACTGCTTCTGAGTACTCTGGAGAGGTCCCTGACGGCAAATTTTCTCCGTCTTTTGATTTCCTGACTGCTAGCTGCTGACAGTGCAAGAGTGTTGATTGTGGAGCTGAGCAAGCTGTAACTGTTAACGAGCTCAATCACTTCTCCATCTATCATGTAGTCAGAGTAGGTACTTTATATGTTGGTACTACATATGATGTTTAAAAGTACCAGTAGATTTACATGTCATGCTTCCAATCCACAAAGATTGGATTTATCATTGGTAATAAAAGGCAATAAAACCAAACATGATGGAGTAGCTGGAAAGGCGCACCACTGCAAGTGGAAGACTACCTGTTGGGCCTGGTTTCGTGAGAGGGCCCTTTCCAGCTGTGACACTTCATGGGTCTGAACAGGTGGTCTTCTAATTTATCATTGATACCTGCACCCTTTGAGAGCATAAGGGTATTATTAACAATTAAGCTGGGGCAACAGGGGTGTGCCAGCACTGTCCCACATGGCTACTGCATCTGAGGCTACAGGAGAAAAAGACTCTTTAATTATCAAGAACCTTGATGTAAGACTGGAAAATGGTCATAGTCCTAGGGAAGATAGATAGGTTAACTTTACAAGCTTAGGCATTCAACGAACCTCTCTTAAGATGGTTCTATTTACTAATTTAGCTAATTTGAGAGCCTTTTATTCAGCTTGTAGGAACAAGTATCCAAAGAAATGAGGAGCTCTGGCGATCTATTTTTCAGAGCCTGCACTCAAATCCTGAAGACGTGCGATTCAAATCCAGCAGATGCTCCACTGGAGGAGGGACAATCTGCTCCTGTGCCAGTTGGATCTGATTCGACAGTACATAAAACAACAACAACAAAACAAACCCAAAGAAATGAAGAATAAGAAAAATCTTCCCCAGGTTAGTGTGAGAGAAGCCATTTAGCTCCCTTTCAATGAAGGACTCGTGGCCAGGTGCGAGTAAATGGCTTGGTTGCTGAGAGGAGTCAGGCCTCCCCAGGGTCCCTGCTGTGCCCGGGCTGACTGATGAGATGGTAAGGGTATACACGTCCACTGTGGGCCAATTCTGATGGACCACTTGAGCCCAGAGTTGCCGGGTTTTATCGGTCTGTGTCCCAGCCTGTCTTCTGTCAAGTCCTGCTTTCTTGTTGCCATCTTCACAGGGGTTCATTTCAAAGACACTCTCTCATGAACCTCCATGAAGGGGAGCAGGAAGCCCAGGGCCCCCACAACAGGAAGGAATTTATTATTACAATATTTACATTTAGACAATGAAATAGGCCTTCTGCACTTGGAATATAATTTGGAATCTACATAATGTTAGAAAACCTCAAAGGTTCATTCCACCTCTGATTGGCAAAAAGCCCTGGGCTACCAAGTAGAAGTTCAGTGGTTTAAATCACTAACCACCCTGAAGGAGAAAAGGACCCAGGGAACTGCTTCCATAAAGAATACACAGTTTACATACACATGGAGCTCTAGTGTCAAGCGGGTTAGGAGTTGCACTGCTAACCCAAAGGCAAGCAGTTCATATCCACCAGCTAACTCTTAAGCAGAGAGATAAAGACTCTCCTCTCATGTGGTTTACTGCCTCTGAAAAGCTGCTTATGGGGTCAGCTGGGAATCGATTCCAATTTGACAGCGCATAATAACTCTGGTGGCTTAGTGGTAAGGAGCTGTGCTGCCAACCCAAAGTCACACAGTTTGAATCCATCAGCTCCACAGGAGAAAGATGGGCAATCTCCTCCGATGCAAATAAATTGCCTTTGAAACCCTGCTAGAGGGTCAGCTATGAGTCCACTGGACTTAACAACAGCAGCAACAAACAACATCTTATATATAATCCTGCAATAACAATAATAAATGTTAATCTACATGCAGATATAGAAGCAGACAGGCAAGATAAACAGAAATGGACGGGTTAGATGTATCTATGTATATAACAGAACCAACATGGGGGAGAGCCTATGTAAGCTTACATAATCATAATCAAAATAGCCTGAGAATTAATTCCTAGTCCTAGGTCCTTGGACCATCATCATGGGAAGACATCAAGGTCAGCTAACATAACATAATCCACCAAGACAATATTCTACACCCCAACTAAGGTCTTAAAAACTTACAAGCTGCTATCTAAGGTATAGCTTTTGGTCTCCTTGTCTGGAACAATTGGGGGTGGGGGGAGGAAGCAAAGATACAGAGAAAGGCATTAATACACCACGTAAACCTCAACCACGTAAATCCACAACCTTGATACTGGAAGAACCAGATGGTGCTTGGCCACCGCTGTGAACCACTATAACGAGGAAATGAACAATTTTTTTTTAAAGAAAAGCCATAAAAAACCAAAAGCAAACAAAAAAAGCAAACCCAAACCCAGGCTCACTTGTACAACTGATACTGGCTTAGTTTTTAGTCATCCTTTAAATGTGAACAAAGCTCACCTCTGTGGCTGAACTTTCAGCCAAACAACAGACAAGCCTGTAAGATGACCAATAACTCCAGAGAGGCACTCATCACTTAGAATAACCAAACATATCATGTCAAAAGAGCAACATATGCCCAAGGACAAAGCCCTAAATTCAGGAATAGATAGGGTTCACAGAAATGCGAATTCAGGAAGGAAGTGGGGAAAGTGTGATTAACTCATGAGTAATTATTCTAAAGCAAAATGTATGGGTGAATGGGAAACAAATCTGCTTTTTAACTTTCATTCAAATCACAATTTAAACAAATACTTCCCCCCCCAAAAAAAAATTATTACAGCCTAGGAAACCTTGTGGGGCACTTCTGATGAGGCAACTTAAAGTGGATTCCACAGTAAATAACCACCATCACAAGCCCTATTGGCTATGGGACCTGGGCCCAGGCCTGTGCTAAACCTGACTCATGGTTTCCCCGAAAGAGGAGGTTCTTAAGTGCTGTCAAGTACGACTCATAGTGACCCTATGAACAACAGACCTGAATTCTGTCCTATCCTGTGCCATCCTCACAATTTCAGACACAAACCCACTGCTGCAGTCACACTGCGTCAGTCCATGTGGTTGAAGGTCCTCCTATCCTTCACTGTCCCAACCTTTCCAAGCAAGATGCCCCTTTCCAACGAACAGCCTCTCCTAATAACATGCCCAAAGTATGTGAGACGGAGCTTCATCATCTTTGCCTCCAAGTTCAAACCCACAGTTCAATGCCATCAATTCTTCTGTCACCCTTCTACATTTCCCAGATCTCAGATACATAGCAAGTGACTGAAAAGACCGTGGCCTGAATCAGGCACACCTTAGTCCTCAAAGCGTTATCAATGCTTCTCAGTAATTTGGAGAGGATTAGACTTTTCCAGTGCAATACAATTCACATTACAGGGAAGTAAAGGAAAAAAACACCTGCCAAAACTCAATGTTGCTGCAGCAAAACAATACATAACTGACCCTCCAGCAGGCTTTTGAAGGCTCTAAATCACACAGACGGTGTAACTGCCCATCTTTTTACCATGGGGCTGCTGATAGTTTCGAACCGGCAGATAAGTGCCACTTATGGGTTAGCTGCACAACTCCCTAACCACAAGGCCATCAGAACTCCCTAGTGAAGATGAGCACTTTATAAATTGTAAGAGAAAGTGCTATTACCACTCTTTTCTACTGCTTTTAGATTTTTTTTAATTATTAAATTTTATTAGTTTTAATGACCATTTACAGAGATTTGGGGTTTTCATTCATTTATTGTTGCACTGTTTTCTCCACCCTCCTCCCCAGTTTGTTCTTCTTCCCCGCCATCCGAATGTCTGTTTTAATTATCCAATTGCCACAGTGCTTGTCAAAGTCAGTTCTGATTA
>NW_006399932.1:1454474-1461177 GCF_000299155.1 Elephantulus edwardii | reverse complement strand
ACCGCTTTCCACAGGGGTTGCACCATTTTACACTCCCACCAACAGTGAATAAGGGTTCCAGTTTCTCCACAACCTCGCCAGCATTTATTGCTTGCTGTTCTGTTAAATTTTGCTATTTTGACTGGGGTGAGATGATATCTCATAGTTGTTTTAATGCTTTTAGATTCTTAAGAGTTGAAAATAATAACTAGTGAAAACTCCATCAGTTTCAAAAGAAGGCAACATAAGCCCCTAATAGCAGCCAAGTAATTTCTATCTCTTTGCTCTTTTCCTGGTTTTGCCAATTGAAGACACGAGCTGAGATACACAGTATACATGTTTTACTTTATGGTTTATGGTCTTAATTTAGAGTAGGCAAGTTAAATGCATCATTAACTTACTTTTCATTTGTGTGTGATTTTGTGGTGCGGAGACCCAATAAAGAAAACAAAGTTTCCACACTTAATCACAGGAAGCCTTTGTAAGCTTGGGAGCTGAGACCAAAGGAAAAAAAACGCTTCACAACTGAAAACCCCCTGTGACTTGTACAAATGCAGTACCTGCTACAAAGGACACAGCCTTCCTCTGTGCCTCACCTCCGCCGACACCCACCTTCCAGCTGGAGAATCCAAATGTACTCCCTCCTAAAAACGGGCTCTATCTCTAAAATTCTCTTGCTTTTAGATTTCCTCTCATGGCACCTGTCTTAGTCTACCTAACATTACCATTTTGTTCTTTTCTTTCCTCTGTTGTTAAGTGCTGTCCAGGTAATTTTTAAGTCGCAGTGAGCTACCCCATGTGACAGAGGAGCACTGTCTCATGGGGTCTTCTAGGCTGTAATGCTAGGTCATCGCCCTCCTCACCTCTGTAAGGAGCAGAGGAGATAAATCATTGCCAGGCTTTGTGAGTTGATGAAGGCAACGCCAAGGGACAAAAGGAACACAACAGGACTTGACCTGCCAAGTCTCTGCCAGAGGGCCGGAGCCCCCAGTAATGCCAAGATTCCCACGTGTCCTTTCTACGTGTACAGCACTTCCACTGCACAAGGATCCGCACAATGCAAGGAGCGCTTGCCCCTGAAAACGTTCTTTGTGAACAGGCCCAGCTGGCCTCGCTGAGGCCTTTCATTTCTTCATCTGGGGGAGGAAGACCTGAGACCTGCATTGACCTTTAGGGTTGGATCAACCTTCAAAGACAAAGAACAGTGTGGTATCTAGGAAAAGGATGACATCATAGGGAGTGGGGTGAAGGCCACAGAATTTTGAGGCTTGTCTCCAGGCCAGAGGCAAGCTGGAGCCACTAGGTCTAGTGTGAACAGGGAGCCCAAAAAACAGACTATCCTTTATGGCCTGGGTGATTCTAAAGAGTAGTTTATAGTTAATTATAGCTCATACTTATGAGACACTCACCATGGCCAGGCACCATATACATCACCTCATTTAAGCTGCATAGCAAGCCTGTAAGGTAGGTACTGTTAGTATCACCTCCTACAGAGGAAAAAAACTTGAGGCACAGAGAAGTTAAGCAACTTGCTTTGGGTAACAGAGCTAGTCTGTGATAGAACCAGGATTGCCTGCCAGCATTCTTCTTTCATAGCCAATTCTTAATAACTAGGGTTAGAGTTTAAACCACCATCTGCTCTTAGTTTCTTAGGGCTGATGTAACAAATATCACAAGCGTGTAGGTTTAATGAATAGAAATGTATGTCGCCCAGTTTAGGAGGTTAAATGTTGGCACTCAAGATTTCCGATCTGTGGGCAGTTCCTTGTCTCTCTT
The DNA here is from genome assembly GCF_000299155.1 of Elephantulus edwardii. Classification (NCBI taxonomy): domain Eukaryota; kingdom Metazoa; phylum Chordata; class Mammalia; order Macroscelidea; family Macroscelididae; genus Elephantulus; species Elephantulus edwardii. The sequence goes on along the minus strand of NW_006399932.1, from coordinate 1,459,422 downwards.
CAGCTTCTGACCCTTGCTTCCTGGTGATCTTCATGTAGCAAGGCGTCTACCTCCCCTCTTCTATATGTAATTCTGTGATCAATCTGCTCCTCTTCTCCCTCAAATGTCAATACTTTAAAATAGTCCCTACACTGAAATTGTCTCAGCATAACAAAGAATACTCTATTTCCAGATAAGATTGTACCCACAAGTACAGGAGCTGGGATGCACAAAGCATATTTGGGGGCCATCCATAATCCCCTACCACTGAGTCTTATTCTGTACCTTAGAAGTAGATCCTTGCAAACTCTGGGGCTCCCCAGGCTGGCTGGGCTCAGCAGACAGTTGTTTGAACAGAGGACTGAGAGGAGACACAGGAGGTCAGGGATTCAGGGAGCTCTGGTGGCACAGTCCACATGGAGTCATGCTGTGAACCCACAGGCTGTGCTTCCTTGCTAGTTCAAATCCACCAGCAGCTCTGCAGTAGAAAAGGTGGGCAAGCTCTTCCCATGCAATTCACAGCTTCAGAAACCTACTGGAGGGTTAGTTAGAAGCTGGTTCCAGCTCATCAGCAACGAGTTTGCGTTCTGAGTCCCTCTGGTCGGCACAGTATTTTTCTTGGTGACCGCTGAATCTCCACTGACAACAATCCTTCCACCCCTGCAGTCTCTGGGCACTGGCATTCCTTGTCCACTCTTCCCGCCCAATGTCACCCACCAGAGGCCCTTCACTGGAGGTTAATCTAGGGTGGATTCTGTTTCCTAATGGAACCTCAGCTTCTATCCCTGCACAAACTGGCTATAAGTCAAGAAAATGAAGTTCCTGCATCTCTGTTTCATGATCATGGAAACAGCTAGATATGATGCAAGGGATGGATCTCGTCTAGGGTGGGATTTGAACAAACTAAGCCTGACAAATTGCTCCTAAGGTAACTGAGGAAATCTGAGCATGGCTGGATATTTTATAATATTAAAGAGTTACGCTAAGAGTTTTTCAGGGGTGCTGACTGTGGTTATTTCAGGGATCGACACTGAAAGGTTCACAGAAGAATTTTCGAGCCAATGGAGAAAAAGAAAGAAAAGAGCAAAGCTAGGTTTTCCTACCGTAAAAATCTCTGCAAAGAGTTGGCACAAGAAGTACAAGAAAGGATGTCTGGGATTTGTTCCAACATGATAGTGACAGGAAGAGAGCAGGAGGTTCAGAGAGAACAAAAGGGCCATGGGGTGGTACTTGCTGAAGCTGGGTTAACAGGGATGGGAAATTCATCATCCTGTTCCCTCCAACAGACATTAGAAACTTCCACAGCACAGTGTGATACAGGTTAAATAATGCACTTTTGAAAAATCTCCAGGGGATGCAGTTAAAAAAAATAAAATATACCAGGTAGGCATCCTCCAGGTGGCTTAAACTAAGAAAGAGGCAGTCTTCAGATCAGAGTAGGTCCTGTTTTAATTAGATAAACTTCCAGAGCTGTCTCTGAATCAAGTTCGTACATCCAAACAGTTAGGTATGTTTTGTGATGTAATAATGCCAGAGAGTAAAATATCTGATTATAATATACCTACCTTTTTTGGTATGTTGCAAGGAGAGACAAATCCTTGGAGAGGGACATGATGCTTGGGAGGGTGGAGGGACAGTCTCTCCTGGAGGAGAAACTGATACAGTGACTGGAGTTAGGGGGATAGATGTGTGGGGCACGAGGCTGGCTTAGGATAGAACACAGTTCAGAGCTGTTCCGCAAGGGTCGCTATGAAAGTGACTCGACAGAGCCTAACAACATGCATAAAAGCATTAAAGAAACCTTTTCAGATATATTAAAACATCCTTAGCATAATAACAATAGTAATGTTTTGATGCATCTTGCAAAGTTCCATGCATCTGTTATTACAGATCCCTGTATGTACTTTGAATTTTTAACATAATCGGGTTTGTGGAGGTCGGTTGCTAACTACAGGTTGTGTTAGTCAAACATTCATAATCTGAGAACTGCCTGTACAAGAGAGAAATACTCAATGTAATGCTTCACAGGAAGAAGTCAGGTACAAAACTAACCAGTAATTCCAAGTAGGAGCCTCAACACCTAGAATACAAGGACGGGAGTATCAGCACTTTGGCCCTGATGGAGCCATTTCTTGTGCCAACAACAGCTTGGCACAGGCTGAGGGGAATGAGAGCCATGGCAAGTCATTCATCTAAAGTTTGATTCCCCTAGTGGGCAGGATAGGCTGGCTGTTAGCAAAGCTTTGCGTACTTTTATATTAAAAAAAATTGCTAAACATATATAAAGCAAATGGAATGCAAAACAGTATAGTGAAGCCCCACATACCCATCACTCAGTTTCAACAATTATCAACATCTTGCCATATTGGAATCAGATGGTACCACTCTTCCCCACTGAAAACTTCCTTTATAGTCCTTAGGTAGGATCTACCCAATTCTGAAATGTACTAATCTTAACTATATGAGTTGTCAAATGCATGTACTATGTAACCTACTCTCCTATCATATTATGGAACATGACCACCTCCCAGAAAGTTCCATGTTCCTTCTATTCCGATTTTAACTTTAGTTTGGCTCATTCTAGAACTTCTTGTTGTTGTGATGGACCATCAAGTTGCATGAAACTCATAGTGGACCTATTTACATTAGCTCTGAACCCTGCCCTACCCTGAGCCAATCTCAACATCTCCAAGAGACCTAATCCCATTACTCAAGTCACTAAGTCAATCCATCTCATTCTGGGTCTTCCTTTCCTGAGCCGTCCCTTCAGTCTTCCAAGCATGATGTCCTTCTCCGAGGACTAGTCCCTCGCTACATGCCCAAAGTATGTGAGATGGACCTTCAAAACCCTTGCCTCCAGGGAGCAGCTTGGTTTCACCCTCTCCATGACAGACCTGTTTGTTCTCCCGGCAATCCATGGTGTATGGTCAAACTCTTCTTCAGCACCACAACTCAAAGACATTGGTCCTTTTTCTACCATCCTTAGTTAAATTGTCCAGCTCTCAGATGCAAGTAATTTCAAAGACCACTGCCCAGATCGGATACACCTATGTCTCCAGACTGACACCATTGCTCTCTTCTGTACTCTAGAGAGGTCCCTGTGAGCAGACTTTGCCATTGCAATTAATCTTCTAATTTCTTGACTGCTAGTGCAACAAGTATAGCACAATCAAATGTTCTGGGATTCCCATTCTTCTCAGAGTCAGCCATAGATTGTTGTGATCCACACAGTCAAAAGCCTTTGCATAGTCAATGAAGCACAGATAGATATTCCTCTGGTATTCTCTGCTTTCTGCCAGGAACCATCTAACATTAGCTATACCCTAGTACCACAACCTCTTCTAAATCCAGCCTGCACATCTGGCAATTCTCTGTTGACATATTGTTCCAAACATTTTTGGATAATTTTCAGCATAATCTTGCTTGCATGTGATATCAATGGTATTATTCGATAATTTCCACACTCTGTTGGGTCACCTTTCTTTGGAATGGGAAATACCGATCTCTTCCAGTCAGTTGGCCAGCTGGCTGTCCTCCAGATTTCCTGGCACAACTTAGTGAGCACATTCAGGGCAGTGTCTGTTTGTTGAAATAAATCAACTGGCATGCCATCAACTCCTGGAGCCTTGTTTTTGCCAGTTCCTTCAGAGCAACTTGAACTTCCTCCTTCATCACCATAGTCTCTTGCTCATATATTATTTCATGAAATATCTCTGTGTCAGCCAATTCCTTCTGATACAGTGACTCCGTGTACTCCTTCCATCTTCTTTTGATACTTCCTGGATCATTCATTATTCTACCCAAACTATCCTTAAGTATTGACACCCATGGCTTGAATTTGTTTTTCAGCTTCTTTAGCTTAAGAAACGCTGAGCGAGTCCAGCCCTTTTGATTTTCTGACTCCAGCTCTGTGCACATTTCATTATAGTATCTTGCTTTGTCATCCCGAGCTGCCTTTTGAAATCTTCCGTTCAGCTCTTTGATTTCTTGATTTCTTCCTTTAGCTTTGGCTTCTCGGCACTCTAATGCACTCAGAGTCTCATCTGACATCCATCTTGGTCTTTTCTTCTTCTTCTTCTTCAGCATTTGTAATGATCTTTTGCATTCTTCATGGATGATTTTCTTGATATTCTCCCAGAGCTCATTTGGTCTATGCTCACTGGTGCTCAAGGCTTCAAACCTGTTCCTGAGATGGTTTTGAAATTCGAGTGGGACAGACTTAAGGTCAAATCCTGATTCCTGTGGACTTAATTTTCCTCAACTTCATCTTGAACTTGTGTATGAGTAGTTGATGGTCTGTCCCACAATCAGCACCTGGCCTGGTTTTCACTGCTGATATTGAGCTTCTCCAGGGAGTCTTTCCACAAATGTAATTGATTTGATTCTTATGCATACCATCAGTGAGATCTATGTGTATAGCCTGTGTTTATGTTTCTTATAAAAGGTATTTGCAATGAATATATCACTGAATATGCAGAACTCTATCATTCTATCTCCAGCCTCATTTCTTTCACCGAGCCCGTGTTTTCCAGCTACTGATCCTTCTTCCCTATTCCCAACTTTTGTGTTCCAGTCGCCCATTACTATTAATGCATCTTAATTGCATGTTTGATCAATTTCTCACTGCAAAAGTTGGTAGAAATCTTCTATTTCCTCCTCTTTGGCTCTCACTGTTGGTGCATATATTTGAATGATAGTGGTATTCACTGGACTTCCTTGTATGCGTATGGATATTATCCTGTTGCTCACCACACTGTATTTCAGGACAGATCTAGAAACGACTTTTTAAATTATGAAACCAACCCCATTTTTTCTTACCTTTTCATCCTCAGCATAGTAAATCATATGATCATCTGATTCAAAATGTCCCATGCCAAGCCATCTCATTTTACCAATACCTAGTATGTCAATATTTATGCATTCCATTTCCCAGAACATTTGATTGTGCTAATGTGAAACCTATACTTGG
>NW_006399932.1:1407437-1452018 GCF_000299155.1 Elephantulus edwardii | reverse complement strand
GTTGTGTCATCCACATATTGTTCAATAATGTCCATACTCTGTTGGGTCACCCTTTTTTGGAATGAGAATAAATATAGATCTCTTCTAGTCATTTGGCCATGTAGTTGTCCTTCAGATTTCTTGGCACAACCTGGTGAGCACATTCATGGCAGCATTGGTTTGCTGAAATACGTCATTTGGTAATCCATCAGTTCCTGGGGCCTTGTTTTTTGCCAGTTCTTTCAGAGCAGCTTGAACTTCCTCCTTCATCGCATTGCCTCTTGATCATATGTTTTTCCATTAAAATCTTCTGTCAGCCAATTCTTTTTGGTATAGTACCTCTGTATACTCCTCCCATCTTCTTTTGATGCTTCCTGGGTCATTCAACATTTTGCCCCCAGCATCCTTAAGTATTGCAATTTGAGACTTAAACCTGTTCTTCAGTTCCTTCAGCTTAAGACTTGATGAGAGAGTTCATCCCTTTTGATTTTCTGACCGCCGCTTTTTGCACATTTCATTATAATACTTTACTTTGTCTTCCCAAGCTGCCTTCTGAAATGTTCTGCTCAGCTCCTGAACTTAGGTACAAATGTTAACTATGTGCTTTACAAGCTAGTTGTCCATTATCCAGTCCAGATAGTAGAGAAAGGGTTACAGAAAGTTGGATCCTACTTTGTAATACCTGCCACGGCATTGATCTTAGTCCTGCTGATAAACTATGTCATCTTGGTCAGTCCTCTAGCTCTTCTGGGCTTTAAATTCATGAAGAAAGGGTCTCTGGCCCAGCATCTCAGGTGGACTTGAGAAGCCCCCTGGCACAAGACTCCCAAGGACCATCCCAGAGAGGGAATTCTGCAAATGTAGGTCAATCAGCCTGGCGAGCTGCATGTTAACAAGCACCACAGCTGATGCACAGCCACTGTCAAGAGTCATGCTCTACAGAAAGGCTGAGTAAGAATGGGTGGCTGGAAAATGAATTTGCTTTGTAAACTTTAACTCAAATCACAGTCAATATTATAAAGGCTGAGGTTAGTTCTTCCTTAAGCCATGTTTTAGTGGGGTTCTGCCTCCTCAACAAGTCCAACAGTTCCTCACAGAATAGTTCTTCAGATGTTTGAGGCTGTTGACTATGTTCTTCCCTCAGGCTCAAAGAATCGACTGATCCCATCAGCATGGAACATCACAGCTTTTCTAATTATATCCAGTGAGATTTTCTTCCTCCTTGGAGAGGGTAGGAACCTTTATGTCCAAGAAATTCACAGCAAACTACCTAGGAGTCTTTGGTCATTTCTTACACAGGAAAGGAACTGAGTTATTGCAGATTCTACCCTTGGCCCAAGAGCAAGAAGGGCAAATCACGTCCTGAATAAATATATACTACATGCTAGAAACCACAAGGTATTTTATGGGGAGCCCTGGCGGCTTAATGAAAAGGAATTGCACTGCCAGTCCAAAAGCATGTAGTTCAAATCCACCTTGCTCCACAGAAGAAAGATGGGCAATCTCTGCCGTGCAATTCACTGTTTCTGAAAACGCACTGGAGAGTCTGCTGCGGGTTGGTTCCAACTCAATGGTACACATAACATCACACGGGCTTTTTGTGGTTAAGAGGGAGAATTTCACCTTCCATCCTGGAGACTGAGTCTCAATTGCTGGCCAACACACTTCATGTGCAGCCACCACCAGCCTACAAGTGGAAGCCTGTATGTTGTGATTCTAAACAACAAAGACACTAACAAGAGAGACTAAGGGGAAAAGCTGGGCAATTTACTTCAAAAACTCAGCCAATGAAAACCCTGTGAGTCACACATCCAGTTGTGCACATGGTTACCATGAGCCTGCTGGCCACACCACAGTACTTGGCCTTTAACACAGTGTTGTTTAATTTTCACAAGAATTCCCCAGGCCTTTGACCAACTTGGAAGACAAGCCTCCTAGGGATTGCCTAGAAAAAGCTGGCACTTGGATGGGGTGGAAGCTTGCTCTAAGCATTTCCCAGACTGCCCTACAGATTTCAAACTTGTCAAGCCCCACATCTCCTGAGCCAACTCCTGATAGAAATCTCTTAAAGTGTTGCCGCAAATGACGGCTATAGCAAAAAAAAAGTGTTTCTAAGCACGGTCGTCAATTTAAAAGTGTGCAGCAACGTGCTAATATCTATAAGGAACACTGGTAACACAATGGTTAATCTGCTAATGAAAAAAGATCATCAGAAAAGGGGGAAAAAAAGGTCACTGGATCTGTTCCCATAAAGATTACAGCCCAAGAAATGCTTTGAGACAGTTCAACTCCGACAGACAGGGTGTCAAGAGAAACTTACTGACATTTTCTATATGTACAATTATATGTGTGCATGAATACACACAGTGCACAGACATATATTCAGTGTATACACATGCACAGTTCACAGACATTTTTATTGTTCCACTCATTCGTTTTAAAAGTTCTGTTTCACAGGGGAACCCAGACACAGATTGGAACAAAGAGGTTAGGCCACTGTTCATGCTCTGCCAAACATCACCTGCATCTCCACAAGCCACAAGCCAGGTGTATATACCTGAGCCTCAGGATGTTCCAGCTGCCCAAGCGGTATGTGAATATTAACTCGGATAGATACCTTATAAATGGATTTTGAGAATAAATAATTCCTAACAGAAGGCTGCCAGGAATAGAAGCAGCTTGTTTTTACGTTTGAAGTTTTGCAGTGGGCGGAGGAATGGTTTACTCAGTGCTTAACAACAGCGACCTATTCTATTTGGAGCAAGGTCACTAACTTGCTATATAACTTTAGGCAATCCCAAGTTTCGCCACCTGATTAATTATAATGCCAACCTGAAAGTCTGCTTTTCACTGCCTCCTTCCACTCAAAATAGTTGGCATTAACTGGCCAGATGGCCCTCAGGCTTTCAAATCTGACCTACTTTCCAGTTGGTCAGATGAGGAACTCTGGCCTTGAAGGACTCAAGACTCTTAGTGTCCCGGGGGTTCTACAAGTACAGCACAGAGTCATAGATTATGAGTGTTCAGCAGACATTGACAGAACTGGCCTGCTTTCATAGCTTTGTCGTAGATAACCACTTGCAGGTTAAAACTAAGATCCAGTTTCCACACTCAAGACACAACTACAGTTCAAAGGAGAGAATGCGAAGTCCCAGAGGAGAGAGATGTTACAAAGTGCAGTGTAAATCATGGAGAGGGCATTACTGGCCTTTGTTAAATGAATAATATTAATAGTATCTAACATCATAGGAGCTCTGGTGGCTAGTGATAAAGAGCTGTGCTGACAAAGGTACACGGTTCAAATCCAAGAGAAAGATGGGTGATTTCGACCTCGGGGATTTACTGTCTCTGAAAACCCACCGGTGGGTCAGTTATGAGGTGCTTCTGACTCGATGGTGCAGAACAACAACATTATTAAAGTCTCACCATGTACAACTATGCTGATCTTGATATGCGATGTATTCCTCATGACAACTCCCTAAGATACTGTCCCATTCCACAGGACCAAGTCTCAGAAGGGTTAAAAAGTGTGCGTTGGAGCACACAACCAGTCCACCGTGAAGTGGAGGTCTAACCCAGGGCGTCTGACTCCAACATCTGTACACATGAACACTCAGCCTTCCTTCTGCTGACAAGAAGCCTGGGACCTATATTTTCAGGACCAAGTCTGACTTCTCACTGTCTGAGTTAAGAAGGGAAAATGGAAAGGAGAATGATGAGAGAGTCCCAGCAGAGATGACATTCTGGTGACCTAGCAGCCAAGGAAAAGGTCTGAGCAGAAACAAGTGGTTTGAACTACAGTTCTCAAGGGTGAGCCAGCCCAAAGCCAGCAAACTCTACACTTATTCATGATCACATGCCAAATCCCACTGCAAACAGATCTACACATACATCAGCTGCTTCCAAAAGCATAAAATGACTTTGCTTTTAAGGTTGGCACTTACCTTCTAAGTAAGTTTAATAGCTGCCAGGAGAGAGAGGGTGATTTGTGCCACTTTCCCCATCCCACAGCAAGGTCCTAAGTGTACCTTTGCAATGTCCTTTAGGAAGCAAAATGAAAAACCTATTCTGAAACTTCACTGTACTAAAACATTCATATAATGAGGACTTTTTCCATATCAGAGCTGTGAGTTACAAACAGGCAGGTGTCTGAAATGTCACTTATCTCCAAATGCATTAGGGACCAGCTTTGAATTATTTTTTAAGAGGGAAAAAATTTTTTATTTCTATATTGAGATTTTTACACTGAAGTTGGTAGGCAATCTGTCGCTTGTCTAGTTCTTTTGATTTTTTTTTTCTCTACTAGTTTATTTACAAAATTCGAATACAAATTCAAACAAATTCTTTCAATTTCCCTCACCCCCACGCATCAAATTATACAACCCAATGATTAATTCCCCCCGCCCCCGAGCACATCCACATCCCTCGGCTTCCAGCCTCTCCCTCTCTAGTTCTTTTTAAATGTGACAGGATAAATGTTTTTACATTTCCCTGAGATGCCTATGTTGTTTATTTGTTAATCTGGTATTTCTGTTTTTGGATCCACCCTTAATGAGTCAGCAGACCATACTGCAAGGAAGGAGGTGGTGGTTGTTGTCATTATTATATGCCATAGAGTTGATTACAACTCACAGCGACTTTATGAACAATTAGTTTGATTTTTGAAACAGTAAAACAATTTTCACTTCAAAAACCAAACATTCACTTTCTATTACCTTACCTTCTGGAAGTAGGCATTAATAGTGTCCACGTTCACTCCAATAGACACTATGCCAAGAGGCCCTGCTGACGCCGAGCCAGCAGAGGGTCCCTGTCATAGGGCATGAAACCACGAGATGGCCACATGCCCTGGGGGTCTCCAAGTGGTAACCACCCTGTGAAACACTGATGTCGGCTGTTTAGTCACCCCATCATCCAATGCATTTGCACATCCAACTCTGCACACTGCGCATGTCTTTGTTTGGCCTGTGCACTGCTCTGAACACCACTCCTTTGGTTGTAAGGGAATGGGGTAGCTATGAAGGAAGCCCGTCTGCTATGGGGAATTCCGGGTTCTGTTTTCAGATCCAGATGAGTCCCACTAAAAAGTGAAACCAAAGCAGTCTTGGTTTTGATATTTGGAAAATCCCCTACACCAAAATATTTCTGCACATGTGCAAAAATGATAAAAATGGGAAGAATCTCTCCCAATTTCAAAGTAAACCACTGGAGTTACATGTTAAGAAGCAAAATGAGAAACTATGATGCTCCTATGGATATTTCCTCTCTCAGAAGTTAACAGAGCTACATATGTTTCTTAGCATGTTGCCCCAAATGACTGCAAATGTGTTTCTAAGCGCGGTCATCAATTTAAAAAGTGTGCGGCACATGTCCAAAGAGGAAGCTTTTTCCGTGGAATACAGTGTGTAATTCTCCCACCAACCTTGAGGTGGACACTGATTATTTCTGAAGTAAGGAGAATGAGGCACAGAGAAGTTAGGAAACTTGTCTGGGGCACACAGTTCTAAGAGGCAGGGATGGAACACCAAGCGGCCTGGCTCCTTTTTCTTTCAAGTCCAGCTATAGACAGAATGGACAAGCAAAATGGGAATGGACTTCGGAGGGGACAAATTAAAGTGGCTGGCTTGAGGATGGGGAGAAAAAGCATGGGATCAAATTTATGTTTAAAAGAGACATTTTACTTTTATTTCAAGAGACCTTTTCTTATCCACAAACTTAAACTCCTGATGTAAAATGAATCCTCTAGGAGTTTCCATTCCTGCTCTCCTCGTCCTAAACTGACAATTCCACTTTTCATTCAAAAAGCAGATGCCTCTAGAGGCAAGAAGCTGCACTGCAATGGCAAAAAGCAGAGGCCACAACAAAATCATTAACCTGTCACTAGCCTGTGATTACATAAAAAATGATTTGACCTTCTTTAAATATCTAAAGCCTGAGGACTGTAGGTGGGTGGAAGACCTAATCTTCACTGAAGATAACACTTTAAAGCTAACTCTGCAGCCATTAAATTTTTCATTAGTTTGGAAATGTGTATTCTTTAAGCCTGTGACTCAGTGACCCAATGCATAATAGCTCTGAACCCTGCCCTATCCTAAGTCAATCTTACTGTCTCCAATAGACATATCCCCACTACCTAAGCTACTGAGTCAATCCATCTCACCTAGGGTCTTCCTCTCCTGCACTGTCCCTCCATTCTTCCAAGCATGATGTCCTCTACAAGGACTGAAACCTCCTGACAACATGCCCAAAGTATATAAGAGCTTCAAAATGTCTTGCCACCAGGGAGCAGCTTGGTTTTACTCTCTTCAGGAAAGATCTGCTTATTCTCTTGGCCATCCATGATAGATCTGCTTATTCTCTTGGCCATCCATGGTATGTTCAATACTCTTCTCTAGCACCACAACCCAAAAGGACTGATTCTTCTGTCATCCTTAGTCACTGTCCAGCATTCTAATGCATAGCAAGTAATTGCATAGATCATGGCTTGGATCAGGTGCATCGTACTCTCTAGACTGACATCACTACTCTTTAGCATTCTGGAGAGGTCCCTAACACCAAATTTTTTCTAATGCAATTTGCCTTTAGATTTCCTCACTGCTGGTGCCAAGAAATTGTGGAACTGAGCAAGCTGAAATTTTTAAGAACCTCAATCTCTTGTCCATCTATCATGGTGCTGCCAATTGGTCCAGTGGTGAGAATCTTTGGGGTTTTTTTTTATGTTGAGCTTAAATCCACGTTAAAGACAATAGTCCTTTACCTTCTGTAGCAAAGGCTTCAGGTCCTCCTCAGTTTCACCAAGCAAGGCTGTGTCATCTGCATAACACAGGTTGTTGATAAGTTTTTCTCCAATCCTGAGTAAACAATCCTGATTTAAATAACTTTAAAAGTTATTTATACCTCTGTGAAACCTTCATTTCCAGAAAGTGGTTTCCTCTTGCATAAGAAAGTATTTCTTCAATTTGCAAAATGCTAAATCACAGAGCAATCAAATACTGTGTTAAGTCTTTTCAATTAATACATGATTATACTTTAGAGTAAGTAAGAGGCAGAGTGTTGGCACTTCACTCATATTGCTGCCATCTGATCAGCACAATACCCCTCTCAAGTAAGCATTACTTTGCCACTTGACATGTAAAGACCCTGGAGTAATTAAAGACCCATTCAAGTGGTGCTCTCTACTCCAGTCTGGCTGACTGCAAAGACTATTTTTCTCAGTCCATTTTCTCTCAGAGCTGTGGTATCAAAATGAAACTTTACCCTTATGAATAGTACCATCTGCTTTTAAGTCAACGCACTGGAAAAAACCAAAATGGCCATCAAAATATGAATGGATAAATACAATGCAGCATATATGCACAACGAAATATTATTCAGCTGTAAAAAGGAATGAAGATCTGTGGATGAACATCAAAAATACCATGCTCAGCAAATAGAGTACCAACTCACTTTCACTGCTGCTGTTGGAGCTGACTTAGAAGCTGATTCTCCAGCAGGTTTTGGAGGCTGTAAATAGCATGGGAGATTGACTGCCCATCTTTCTGCTGAGGAGTGACTGGTGGATCTGAACCGCTAGAGGCAGATCCTTTGTGTTAGCAGCACAACTCCCTACAGACTACACCACCAAAGGTCCCTAAGTGAAAGAAGTTAGACAGGAAAAGGCAAATATGGAATGATCCTACTTATATAAAAACTGGAATAGGCAAATGACACAGACAAAATATAGAGTCAAGAGGGGAGTTGATGAGTGGGAAGTTAGTGCTTTTGAGTTGATGGTTGTATAATTAATGGCACTGAATGTACACTTAAGAATGGTTAAAATGATACATTTTATGTTCACAATGAAGGGAGGGGGGAGGGCACAAAAGCATAAATCCAGCATTGGAATACAGTAGTCCTGGGGCCAGAAGATTGCTAGGATGGCGATGTGTGTGTCACATTCTCACCCTATGCTAACTGGTTGTCTAGAGTAACCCAAGTACAGTGTTTTTGTTATGTACTCTCAAGTCACCTGCAACTCACAGTGACCCTGTGTACAGCAGCTCTGAAGCCTGTCCTGAGCCAGTCTCACTGACTCTGACACACCAAGCCCCATTACTTTGTTACTGTGTTAATCCATCTCATCCGAGGCCTTCCTCTTCTTTGCTGTCCCTCTACCCTTCTGAGCATGATGTCCTTCTCCAAGGACTGGTCCCTCTTGGCCATGTGTCCAAAATATGTGAGACAGAGCTTCAAAATCCTAGCCTCCAAGGAGAAATTTGGTTTCACCCTCTCCAAGACAGACCTATTTGTTCTTTTGGTGGTCCAGGTATGTTCAACACTCTTTTTTTTTTTTAACTTTCCATTCACTCATTGTTGCACTTTTCTCCCCTTCCAACCCTCCCAACTAGTACACTGCCCTCTTGGAAAAGTAAAAGAAAAATTCTTTCATTGTTTCACAAACCCTCCCCCCCAGGTCCACTCCACTATGCAGCCTTCGCTCTGGACTCCTGTCATGACAAAAATACCTAATAACATATCCCTTTTAAACAGTTTTCTCCCTCATCTGTTTCAATGCAGTATACATTACTGAACCCATCTTTCTCAGTCTCCCTCAACCCCGAGGTCAGTCCTGCTTTATAACAGTGGCACTATGCAGTATTTGTCCTTTTGTAACTGAGATACTTCACCCAGCATTATGTCCTCCAGAGTCACCCATTTTTAATAATATTGCATGAGTTCCTTGTTTTTCAATGCAGCATAGTATTCCATTGTGTGAATATACCACAGCTGCTCTATCCATCTATTTATTGATGGGCATTTAGGTTGTTTCCAACTCCTTGCTATTGTGAACAAAGCTGTGACAAACATGGGTGTGCATATATCTGTTTAGATGTCAGTTATGGTCTCTTTGGGGTATATTCCCAATAGTGGAATTGCTGGGTCAAATGATATCTCTATTTGCAACTTTTTGAGAAAGCGCCACACCGCTTTCCACAGTAGTTGCACCATTTTACACTCCCACCAACAGTGAATAAGGGTTCCAGGTTCTCCACAACCTCGCCAGCATTTTTTGCTTGCTGTTCTATTAAATTTTGCTATTCTGACTGGGGTGAGATGGTATCTCATAGTTGTTTTGGTATGTTCAATACTCTTATCCAGAACCACAACTCAAAGTCATCAGTTCTTCAGTCATCCTTAGTCATTGTCAAGCTCTCAGATGCATAGCATCAGAAGACCATGGCCTGGATCAGGCACACTTTAGTTTCTAGAATGACATCATTGCTCTCAATACTCTGGAGAGGGCCCTGACAACAGATTTTCCCAGTGCAATTCATCTTTTGATTTCCAGACTGCTGGTGCCAAGAGTGTTGACTGAGGCATCAGGTACTTAATTAATGCATCAGGCTGGGCGTCTACTCAGGTTCCAGTGCCACTTTGGCACGGATTATCCATGTGGGTTTAATCAAGTCCTCCAATTTCCTTAAGAACAAATTGGATCTAAGGACACCTGGTTGTGTATGTCACAACACTGGTATAAAAGGTGTTAATGACAAAGGTGAACTAGGTTTGAAAACTCTAAGGTCCTTGACCTCTTATCTGTCTTTGACTGAATGAATGAACTATCCCAGCTCAGGAAACAGCTAATTAGTAATATGGTCCTGCAGGCCCACACAAGCCAGCTAGGGAGAATGGCCTTACATGAATGACACCTCAGAAAACTAGACTCAAGGCCACTAAAGAGGTCTGGCTGGGTGTGAAGTCCCTGGCCTTCTTCCAAGACAGGCCTACCTCTCTAAAAGGTACCCAACCCACAAGATGATGCTGAAGGAAGTCCTCAGAAAGCCTCCCTCCTATCCTACCACACTCTTGTGCATTTATAAGCTAATGACATTCAGCCAAGATAGGGACAAGGTGCCATTTGATCCAGTACCAAGCACTAGATTTCCACCTGATACAATACAGAACCAGGCATGGAAAAAAATGTACATATGCTTTGAATTGTGGTATTGGTGAAGAGCATTGAATATACTATAGATATCAAAAAGAACAAACAAGCAAACTGAATGAAGGACAACCAGAATGTTCCTTAGAAGCAAGGATGGTGAAACTTTATCTCACTTACATTGGACATATTTTCAAGAGAAACAAGTCCTTGGAGAGAAACGTCATGCTGGGAAAGGTAAACATGTCAGTGAAGGAGGGGAAGCCTCTCAGAGAGATAGATTCACACAAGGACTGTACCACAGTGGGCTTTGTCATGACAGAGGTCATGGTGATAGTGCTCAACATGGCAAGGCTCAGGCCCGTGTTTATGGGATCCCTGTGAGTTGTTAAGCTGACAGACAGGGCTTAACAACAGCAATTCACTAGCAGGCTCTGGAGGGACAGACCTCTTGGAGTTGGAGCTGAGTGAGTGGGAAAAGCGCCTTTTGCAGTTTGTTCTGAACTGCCAGAAACCCGTCTAAACTACCAGTATCATCTCCCCATTAGCTCCAGCCCCAGGAAGAGAAAAGGGTCCCATCAGCCTTAACAGTAAATCACGGAGCACTTCGACACAGTGACCCTTCAGCGTGGAGGAGTCCGTCTGGCAACTGCCTACACAAACAGGGCAATTCTGAGGAGCAGTGAGCAAACCTGGTTTGCCCCAATCCCCGTTTTGCATAAGACTGCACTCTACAAAAACAAAAGCTATGGAGTACTTGCTGATCAATACCAATTGCTAACACTAAGGTTTGAGCCAAGAAAGAATTCAACAGACTCTTTAGAAGGAACTTTGGATAAGGTGGGTAATTTTGTGGCCAGCATTAGTGTAAATATCCTTTGCTTCGTTTGGGTCATTGGGAACACCAGATACTTCAGTCAAAAAATTCTGGACAACTCTGTTTAGTAAGGAAGGTAAATGACACATTGAACACATAAATCAAAGGGAACTTGTTAGTCACCAGGTGACTGTAAAAGTACCTCTTTCTTTATGCTAATAAGGGGTTGCACAAGAGCCAGGAGGGAGGCGCAGGGGGCTGGTTAGATCAGAGCCACACCATTTGTCAGCTGGCCTGGGAATGGGCACTGACCAAAGTGCCTAAATCCAAGGAAGTGGCAAAATGAACAGTATTTGGATTAAAACAGGGCCATGGTCATAGCTATCTCAGGCACATGGATTTCAAAAGCAACGTGTATTCAAGTTTGGGCACAAGGCCAGGGACATCTCAAGTATATATAGGTACTGAATGAGGGCGGAGGGCAAATCCCACCACCCTTTCCCGTCCCCACTTCCAACTACCCTCCAGAGTCGTCAAAACACAAAGTTTTCTCTGTAAGCGAATGAATGGTTTCACCCTCTTTTTTTCAAGAACCCAAAAACTGTCTCCAGATTCACCAACAGAACATTAATAGTCCGAGACCGTAGCCAAACAAGGACCTAACCATGAAAGGCGAACGCGGATGTAGCCCTGCCTAGGTCCCCCTCAATCCTAGGGCTCCTGGCCCGTTCATCTAGTAGCGCAGGGGAAGACGCCGCGTCCCCGATCCGGTTACCTCGCTCGCGCGTCCCCCAGCGTCTGGTACTTCAGCCGTCGGTTCTGCTGGTGCCTTCTCTTCGTCCCCAGCGATCAAGGGGTCAGTGAGAGCCTCACGCGGGTCCCCGCCGCCCCCTGGGGCCGCCTGGCTGCCGTCGTCCACACTGGCGCCAACTCCTGCCGACGAGGCGGCGGCAGCAGCGCCGAGGAGCCCGTGCGCCCCGTCGGCGTCCCCGGCTGCCACGCTGTGTACTAGCCACGCATCCACTCGGGTACGGGGTATGAAAGGGACCCCAAGCGCGCACACCTCCCTGAGCAGGTGGCCCTCAAGCAGCGCCGTGGGGTCTGACTCTCGGGCCTTGGGGTGCAGCTGGCCCGAGCCCCCCCAGCCTCTGGAGGTCGAGAAGGGACCGAGCGCGTAGGCGGAGCTCGCCGGGCAGCCCAGGGGCAGATCATCCCGGAGCAGAGCTGGCGACGGGAGCAGCAGGTCCAGGTCCACTCGCAACTCCGCCAAGCTCAGAAGGACGATCAGGTGCAGGAGGCCCCCGCCGTCCGACCACCAGGGCTTCAGGTACTTCATCTCCCGCCGCGCGCCTGGGGACGCCCCCTGCTCGGCGCCAGCGGGTCCTGGCTCCGCGGCCGCGGGGTAGGCACGACCGGACTCCGTGCTCCACCGACACCTGCCCGGAAGAGAAAGCGAACCCCACGATGGAGCGGGGCGCACAGCGGTCGTCGCAGACTCCGCGAGCCGGGCACAAAGGCGTTCCCACCGCAGCGGCTCCGAGCCAGGCTCAGCCGGGACGAGAGCGCGGAGGAGGAGTCACCTGCGCGCGGAGCCCGACCGCCCGTGCACCGCCCCGCGCCTCAACCAAGCCCCGCCCCGAGCCGCGAGAGCAGCCGCCGGGAACACGCCCACGGCCTCCCTGGCCAGCGCCCGTAGGCGGGGCCGCGCAGGGCGGGGCTTGCTGCTCCGAAGTTCTTTATGCGAGAAAGGGTTGCGGAGGAGGGGAGGAGGAACACAAAGCTTTCTGGGAGCTGGAGTTTTCTGGTCCTGGAGTGGCTGCTGGTAACCCAGTGGCCTTGGAAGAATGGGTGTGAGGGGTTAGCTATGGGGACTGGGGGTAAAGGAAATGGGCAGCTGCAAGGCACCAGGCAGCTTGCAAAGAATTTTCACTCACATAAGTAACAGTGAATTCAAGAGCTGCTTGCCTTCCATTCAGATCCCAGCCTGTTGTATGACCTTGAATGAGTTTCTTAACCTTTAAGTATGTTAGTTTCCTTATCTGTAACAAGGAGCAGATAGGACATGAACTCAGTAAGGACTCAGTAAGGTCAGATGAAAGATATGTGAAGACCAGAGTCTGAAATGTAGACTCCACAGCAGTCATTGGGACCAACAGCTTCCCATTCTCCCACCAGGCCCTGTGCCAGCCTTATAGATGTCTCCCTGTGTCCATGAGAGGCCCCAGGCATTCTCGCACAGTCTCTTTTGCTCCTTAAATGAATTACGAAACCAAAAGTTCCCTGGGTGGTGATTAGCCATCAACCTAAAGATTCAGATCTGCCTGAGATTACAGATCAGAAAACCTTAAGGTGTAGTTCCTCTCCATACCACATGAGTTCACCAAAAGTTGGAATTGACTAGATGGCAACAGACTTGGTTATTTGGTTTGTGTTTTAAGAGCAGCAGCTTTGGGGTTACCCTGGGTGACTTTAAATTATCCCTTTAACCATTTACCAACCTAAGTGTTAGACTGGGAACTCTGGTGGCCTACTGGATAGGAAGTTCACTGCCAGCTCAAAGGCAGGTGGCTAAATCCACCAGCTACTCTGGAGGAGAAAGATAGGCAATCTCATCCCATGTGATTCACAACCTCTGAGAACCCACTGGATGGGACAACTGTAGGTCAGTTCTGACTTGACAGAAATGAAAGAAAGAGATTGAACAGATCATTCTCTTTCTCTGTGGGTACTCTGACTTACACCTCAGTTGCTGCATTGTAAAATGCACCTCCTCCACAATCCAGTCTCATTTGGTAGTCAAAAAAGGTGTGTTGTGGATGCTAAGTGCCCTCAAGTCACAGGCGACTCATAGTGACCCTATGAAGGAGAGTCCTCAATGCTTGGGTGTCTTTTATCCTTTCTTCAGGTTCATAGGGTTTCCGGAGGCAAGCTATTAAGGAAGTGGATGCCACTCCTCCTTCCAAGCTTGTTTTAATCGGGGAGCTCCAGCCCACACTGTCCTCATTGGGTAACCAACCATTAACACATTTGACACATCAGTGTCACAGTGTTCAACCTCACAGCAAGCAAGTTGCTGCTGTACGGCAGCTTGTACACCAGGGCTATACGACCTAGAGGAATGTCTGAACAAAAATAATGAAAGACAGGCCTGAGGACCGTGGATTAAGTCACCCACCTTATGCTTGGTAGCGTCGCTTTCTGTCCACTGGGCCAAGGGATCTCTCTCTATCTGTCAAAAGAGATAATGCTTGTAAATCCTTTTGGTTACAGCTCTTAGATTGCATTACCCATCCTCCAATGTCTATCCCAAAACTTCAGGTTATGAATTGTCATTAGTTGAAATTAATCTCTCTTCTAGTTCTTCTCCCACAGTGTTCATATGCCAACAGTGCAACACTTGGAGCATTCTACCTTGTGTTGAAGTTGAGAATAGTCTGATTTGCCCCTTGGAAGTCTGCAGTCAGGGACCGCTCTGAATTATTGAGGAGCACTAATGTCAGTTTGAGGACTAAGGTGCATCTGATTCAGGCTGTGTTCTTTCCAGTCAGTTGTTGTACATCTGAGAGCTGGATGGCAGAAGAATGGATGCCTTTGAGCTGTGGTGTTGGATAAAAATACTGAATAATCCATGGATTGTCTAAAGAACAAACAAATATGTCTTGAAGAAACCGTAACCAGCGTTTGCCTTGAAGGCAAAGATGTTGAAGTTTGTCTCACATACTTGAAAGGCTATTCCTTGGAAAGGAACATCTATGCTTGGAAAGGTGAAGGGTCCAGGAAAGAAAGGAAGACCCTTAACCAGGTGGATTGACACAGAGACTGCTGCAATGGGCTCTAGTTTGTCAGGAAGGGTGAGGATTGCACAGGATAGGCCAGGTTTCAGATCTATTGTTTATAGAGTTGCTATGGATAGTACTCAACTGGAGGACACCTAACAACAACAACATTCTTGAGGCCAGGAAACTTGTTTGATTTCCCTTTGTGTTTCCACAATACCAAGCAAAACAAAGCCTTTCGAATGGAGGTGTTGCTAAATCTCACTTGGGGGATTGTTAGAGGATATGGGTCTGCTAGGGAGCTCTGATGGCCAGCCCATAAAGACCCAAAGACCCTGCCTCTCTGGCATTTAGAATCCACCAGTAGCTCTCAAGTAGAAAGCTGAGCAATCTCCTTTTGTGCGATTTATAGCCTCAGAAAACTCGATGGAGTGAGATGAGTGTGTCTACTTCTGTGATAGTCACCACCTGGAGGTTGTATAAGAAGTGCATGAAACTGGCTTTAGGAGGTATCTTCCTCTGCTTCATTTTTTCTCTCCCAGGACTAGTGAGATAAAGGTTTCAGTTTGCACAGTAGTGACTGAGGAGTGGAAGTAGGCCACCTAACGTTACTTCTGCTCTAGGCTTTTGACAATGGGGTTAAGAGGTTGCAAAAAAAAGCTGGTGTTGCCCTGTTCACCAGCTTAGCAAGATTTGGGACAGAAGCTTTATCCTCAGCAGTTAGTCCCTGGGCAGGGGATTCAGGCTCCAGGCTTGGTAAATGTTTGCTGAATTCAGGTTTTTACTGAGGCACTGAAATTATTAACAACTTTAGTCTGCTTGGCTCCATGGTCAACACTCTTGGCACCAGTAGCCAGGAAATAAAAAAATGTATTGCGATGGGAAAGTCTGCTGTTAGGGACCTCTCCAGGGTACTGAAGAGCAATGATGTCACTCTGGAGACTAAGGTAAGTCTGATACAGGCCATGGTCTTTGCAATCACTTGTTATGCATCAGAGAGTTGGACAATGACTAGGGAGGATAGAAGGAGAATTGATGCCTTTGAGCTGTGGTGCTGGAGAAGAGTATTGAATGTACCAAGAAAACAAACAGATTTATCCTAGAGAGCGTTAAACCAGGCTACTCCTTGGAGGCAAAGATTCTGGGGCTTTGTCTGACATACTTTGGACATGTTGCAAGGAGAGACAGGTCTTTGGAGAGGGACATCATGCTGGGTAGAGTAGAGGGACAGCGCAGGATGGGAAGACCCTCTATGAGGTGGATTGATTCGGTGACTGGGGTAATGGGGATGGATGTGTCGGAGGCAATGAGATTGGCACAGGATAGAGCAGGGTTTAGGGCTGTTGTACATAGGGTCGCTATGAGTCGCAAGCGACTCGACGGCACATAACAACAACAACATTGTCACTCTGCAGGAAGTTTTGTAGGCTAGATAAGAAATGGGGTTCTTTTTCTACGGTTTCATTAGAGAGAGTAGATGTCAACTGTGGAAACAAGAGAAAGAATGTACTCAGATGTCAAAATATTGAGGCACCATAAGTGATGTCATAGTTTATAAAAGGAGTCCTCTGTTGTGAACAGAGGTAATGTCTTCCTCAGGGTAGAATCTTCTAGATTGTCACACATAGTTGGTGATCAAAGAGAATGAATGCCTTTCCACCTAAATTGAAGGGGTTTACATTGAGATAACTTTTGAGGGCCTTGAGAAGGTAGGAGTATGAATGGCAATTCAGAAGTCCTTTTTAACATTAACCAGGGGAGGGAGGGTATCCCCTCAACTCTTTATAAAAGGAATTAATCACAGAATCTATCAAACTGCTCAGTCCAGGTTTAACTCTGTGATGTCCAGACTGGTGGAAAGGACATAATGGAGTTCTAGATTAAATATCAATGAGATACTTCTATCATTCTGAGCACCTTTGATCTTGCTTTCAGCAAAGGTCTCGTGTGTGTGTGTGTGTGTGTGTGTGTGTGTGTGTGTGTGTGTGAAAGAGAGAGATTTAGAATTGGCCAGCTGGACTCAGTTTTAGATTATCCCAACTTTGTTGGTAGCATCCAGAGCATCAGGAGCAATTCGGAAATAGGCCTTCTTCTCTCCATTGGGCCTAATGAGGTGTTGACCTTAGACACAGCAGTGTAACAGAGCGTCTTTACAGCTTGTTTGATCTGGTGCTTGTTGGTCTTGACATCCACAGTAATACAAGCGTGTTGTTATCTTCTATCTTCTTCATGACTGACTGAGTGGTCGGGGGAAACTCGATGATGGCATAGTGGCCAAGCTTGTTTACCTAGGGGATGCTCTTCTGGGCGTGTTTGAGTTGCTTTCAGAGTCTTAGACCACTGGAAGGTGGGTGACGTGCGGATCTTTTTTTTCTTTTCTTTTCTTTTTTTATTACTATTAATATATTTTTTTTTAGTTGGAATGAAATATTTTAATGTGATGGCAGCACATTAACACTGTACAAGGAACATTCACAGCTTCAAGTGTTACTCTCCAGGTTATAAGAAAGTCCCCAGAATTAATTGGGTTTGCTACGGCCCTGTCCCCTGCCTGTGGCATGGGATGTAGTGGGATGGGAACAGTTCTGTGGTCAGCTGACTTGTAGATCCAGTCCTGAGCACAGCTCTTGTAGTTTTCCAGTTCCGTGGGGTGAAACCGCAAGCCAATCTCCTTCTCTGCACTTTCCACAGAATTGCTGCTGTGAATGATGTTTCTGCCAACTTGAATGCAAAAGTCCCCTCGAATAGTCCCAGGGTTAGTCTCCCCAAAGCATCACTCGGCCCGTCTTTACCACATTCAGCCCCTCCCAGACCATGGCAACAACTGTCCATGAGTGCATGTACTTCACCAAGCCAGCATAGAACAGGCAGACCTTCAGGTCGATGTAGTGTTCCTTGAGAAGGTCTTCAGATACTTGCATGAATTTCAAAGCGATGAGGCGGAATCCCTTCTGTTCAAAAAGCTTGATGATATCTCCCACAAGGCCCGGCTAAACTCCATCAGGCTTGATGGCAATGAAGGTGTGCTCGCTGTTGGCCATGGTCCCCTCTAGCTGTGTGGGCTTAGATTCTATTATTATTAATTTTAGTGAAAGTTTATGGAGACTTGGGATTTCCACTCATTCATTGTTACACTTTTCTCCCTGCCAATCCCTCCTCCCAGTTTGCTCTTCTCTTTGAAAAGTAAAAGAAAACTTCTTTCGTTGTTATACAATCCCTCTCCAAAAATCCACTCCACTATGCAAGCCTTCATTTTGGACTCCTGTCATGACAATAAAACCCAATCATATATCCCTTTTAAACAGTTCTCTCATCTATTTCAATGCAGTATACATTATTTATCTCCTTCTAAGTTCTCCCCAACTCCAATGTCAGTTCCATTTTACAACAGTGGCACTATGCAGTATTTGTCCTTTTGTGACTGAGATAATTTCACGCAGCATAACGTCCTCCAGAGTCCCATTTTGTGTAATATTTCCTGAGTTCCTTGTTTTTCAATGCAGCATTGTATTCCATTGTGTGAATATATCACAGCTTCTCTATCCATTCATTTGTTGTTTCTAACTCTTTACTATTGTGAAGAAAGCAGCAGTAAACATGGGTGTGCATATATCTGCTTGGGTGGCAGTTATGGTTTCTTTGGGGTATATTCCCAATAGTGGAATTGCTGGGTCAAATTATATCTCTATTTGCAATTTTTTGAGAAAGTGCTATCCTACCTTCTATACACTCCCACCAACACTGAATAAGGGTTCCAGTTTCTCCACAACCTCACCAGCATTTGTTGCTTGCTGCTCTGTTGAATTTTGCTAATCTTACTGGGGTGAGATGAAATCTCATAGTTGTTTTTATTTGCATCTCTCTTAGAGCTGGGAATTTTGAGCACTTCTTCATGTGTTTGTTCTCCATCTGAATGTCTTCTTTGGTGAAATGCCTGTTCATATCCTGTGCCCATTTTCAATTGGGTTGTTTACCTTTATCTTGTTGTGGTGCTCGAGTATTCTATAAATTCTAGGTATAAGTCCCTTATAAGATATGTCATTACCAAATAATTTTTCTCAGCCTGTGGCTTCCTTCTTTTACCCTGTTGGAAAAGTTTTTGGATGTGCATAGGGATTTGATTCTTAGAAGGTCCCATTTATCTATTTTATCCTATCCTAGTTGTAGGTTTTTCAGGATGCTTGGAAGACTGTTCATGTTGTGGATTAGGGCTTCTAGAGTTCTTCTAAGCTTTTCTCTAGTGACGTTTATAGTCTTTGATTTTAGTCCTAGGTCCTTGATCCACTTTATGTTGGTTTTTGTGTGTGGTGTGAGGTGTGGATCCTGTGTTGCCCTTTTGTACTTCCTTCTTGCCTTTACCGCCTTTGCTTTGGCTTCAGTTTTAGAAGGGTCGGGGGCTTCCTTCTTCACTTTTGGTGCCATCTTCATAGAAAGGTCAAAGGTCTCATTTTTAGGACAGAGTGAGATTAGGACAAGTTCACAAGCCTCCTGCTTTATTTGAACAATCCCACCCTCTAAATCCAGAACACTCCAATGCTTGGGTTCACCTCCCTTTACCTGCATTCTCAGACTTCCAAGGGTCCTGCTTTACTGAGAGAGACATCCCTGGATCTAGCTGACAGAGAATGATGTTTTGATTTTTGAACTGATGAGACATCTCTAGCACCCAGGGAAGGCTGATTGTGTGTCCCTTTTGCTAAGAGGGGCTACCCTCCTCTTTGGTTTTGTTGCCAAGAGTCACAGCCACCAGTTGTTGCCATTCCTCCTTCCTACCCCTACTTCTTTGGGACCCAGAGGTGTGACGTGCAAAGAGTTGAGGATTCCCAGGTCAGTGAGTTCGTCTTTCTGTAAAATGGACAGGTTTGGTGCTTCATAAATGTTTGCAATCAACCTCTTTTTATCTTCACCTCAGTGTCTTCCTCCTCAAAACAGTGGTGAATAGAGTATTTAAATTCTTTTTTAAAAATTATCTACATGTATTAAAATTCTTAAACTATTACTACTCAAAGGGTGGTGAGTGGGAGGAGGGTGAGGGAATAGGAGAAATTAAACAGGGACTTGAAAAGATGATGAAATAATAGGCATTGTTACACTGTTTTTGTTATGTGCTGTTGAGTCAGTTGTGAATCATAGCGACCTTGTGTACAGTAGCTCTGAACCCACTCCAATCCTGAGCCAATTTCACTGTCTCTGATACAACTACCCTCATTATTCCAGTTATTGTATCAATCCATCTAACCCAGGGTCTTCCTCTCCTGCACTGTCCCTTCACCTTTCCAAGCATGATGTTCTTCTCCAAGGACTGGTCCCTCCTGGCCACATGACCAAAGTATGTGAGATAGAGCTTCAAAAGCCTTGCCTCCAAAGAGCAGCTTGGTTTCACCCTCTCAAGGATAGATCTGTTTGTTCTCTTGGCAGTCCATGAATAATAGGCATAGATCAATGGTAATTAATTATATGTGATACAGTATATATGAATGTTTGTATGAAGCAATGTAAATGAGGGATTGTATGAAACAATCATATACATAGATAATGTGTATAAACAAAACACAGTATAAATTAATTTTTACATGAAAACCAATTAAAATGCTTTTTAAAAAGTGGCCAGAAACTGGTGCCAGATGTGCACATCACTTGTTTTTAATCAGTTGAGTTAAGCAAAAGAAGAATGTCTAGCAACTTTTATGGTAATTTAGCATTGTTGTGACATCCATCCCTTGACTAAGTGAGTTTTATTTTTGTCAAGCCTTTGTTATTTTACTTTCTTTTTCTAGAAATGGATTTTTATTGTGTTTAACAAAAGTACTGACCTGTAACAGATTGAAAATCACAAGAAGAGAAAAACAAGCAGTTGACTCTTCACCAGGGTTAGACTGTGAAGCATTGCCTTAAATGGTGTCCCTGTATCCACCAGATGCTCTGCCGGGAAAGGAGGGACAATCTCCTCCTGTACCAGTCAGATCTGATTTGACGGTACACAGACACACAAAATAATAATAAAATTAAAAAAAAAAATTTAAAAAAATGGTGTCCCTGTGAGGTAGGCAGCTTCTCAGATGACTTCCCAGGATTCTTTGCCCTTAAGTGTATGCTGAACCTATTGATTTGCTTATTTGGTGAAAGTGATGAGATACTACATTTGACCTTGCTGTGTGCTTATTCAGATTCATGGCAACCCTATAGAACCAAGTACAACTGTCCCGTAGGATTTCCTATGTGCTTACTGGTAAAGCATTGTGCAAATGCAAAGGTTCATCGTTCAAATCCACCGGCTGCACCTCAGGAGAAAGTTGGGCCATCTTCTCCCATGCGATTTACTGCCTCTGAAAATCCACCAGAAGGTCAGTTATTAATTTATTCTGACCTAATGGTACACAACAAGAACAACAATAATTACCGAAGGAGCACTGGTGGTGCAGTGGTTGCATGCTTGTAACTTCTAACCAATGTCTGGAAGTTTCAACTCACTCACTGTCTAGGAGAAAGATGTAGCAGTCTGCTTCTGTAAAAATTACAGCTGCCGAAATCCCATTGGACAGTTCTACCCAGCCCTGTAGGGTTACAATCAGTCAGAATCTACTAGAAGGCAGTGGTTTCATTTCTACAGAAGTAGATCACCAGGTCTTTGTTCCCTCCTTGTTAATTGCTGGGTAGATTCAAACCGACAATCCTTCAGTCAGCAGCTGCCAAACTGTGAATAGCCTTATGAAGAGGCCCGTGTGTAGGCTCTAGCATTTTTATCCAACAGCTAGCTGGCACCTGAGGCCTGCAAAAGCCATTTGACTGAGCTGAGGAGCGAGCAGAAGGAGTCTTTAGGTGACTGTGGCCCTTGACTGCAGCTTTGAGAAATATGCTGAGCCTGAGACCTACCTAAACTGCACCCGGACTCCTGACCCAAGAATGACTGTGAGAGAAGTGACTATGTTTGTGGTCATTTGTTCCGGAACCATAGAGGAGTTGTACTGCCAAACCTAAGGCCAATGATTCTAATCCACCGGCTGCTCTAAGGGAGAAAAATGGGCAATCTCCTCCTGTGTGATTTACAGCCTCTGAAAACCCACTAAAGGTGAAGGTCAGCCATAAATCAATTCCAACTCAAAGGCAATTAATTAATAGTTTAGTGTCAGAAGTAGACATCTGATATGTAGATGAGAAACTAAAAATGCAACTATAGTTATCCAATGTGTTGTTTATTGTTATGTGCTGTCAAGTCGCCTGCAACTGATAGAGACCCTAGGTACATTACCTCTGAACCCTGTCCTATCCTGAGCCAATCTCATCATCTCCACAGACTTAATCCCATCTCTTCAGTCATGGAGTCAATTCCTCTCATCCAGGTCTTTCTCTCCTGTGCTGTCCCCCTACCCTTCCAAGTATGATGTCCTTCTCCAAGGGCTGGTCTCTCCTGGCCATGTGCCCAAAGTATGTGAGAGGGAGCTTCAAAATCCTTGCTTCAGAGAGCAGCTTAGTTTCACCCTCTCCAGGACTGATCTGTTTGCTTTCCAGGCAGGCCACGGTATGTTCAACACTCTTCTCCAGCACCACAACTCAAAGGCATCAATTCTTCTTCTATCATCCTTAGGAATTGTCCAGCTCTCTGATGCATAGTGAAGACCATAGCCTGTATCAGGTGCACCTTACTTTCTAGACGGATCTTGTTGCTCTTCAGTACTCTGGAGACTTTCCCAATGCAATTTGTCTTTTGATTTCCTGACTGCTGGTGCCAAGAATGTTAGTTAATTATGAAACCTAACAAGATGAAGCTGTTAACAATCTCAATCTCTTCTCCATCTATCATAAATCTGCCAATTGGCCAAATGGTGAGAATTTTTGTTTTCTTGACATTTAGCTTCAGTCCTTATTGATGATTATAGTCCTTGACCTTCTACAGCAAATGCCTCACGTCTATGAGTTGATATATTCCAATGAGTAAAACCACAAAATATCATTATAGTAGTATATTCTGCTTCCTAGATTCAATTTAAGGGAGCTCTGGTGGTCTCTTGGTAAGGATTTGCACTGCTAAGCCAGAGGCAGATGCTCAAGTCCACCAGATGCTCTCGGAGAAAGACGGGCAGTCTCGTCCTGTGTAATTTACAGCCTCTGAAAAGCTGCTGGAGGGTCAGCTATGAGTTGATACCAACTTGATGGTCATAACAGCAACAGGTGCAACTAGGTAGCTTACCTCTTTATTTTTGTTTTACTTGTTGTGTGCCATTGAATCGGATCCTACTGGCACAGGAAGAGATTGCCCCTCCTTCTCCAGCAGAGCATCTGGCATATTCGAACCTCATGCCTTCGGGATTGCAGCGCAGCTTCTTGCCACCAGGCTACCAGAGCTCAGCTTACCTCTTTAAATGTAAAAGTAGAACTCAGGCGTCAAAAATATGAGCCGCAAAAATGTAGCACCAGTGAATGGGAGATGAGCATAAAGGCTTTCTTTCATGGCAGCTCCTTCTACGTTTCCATCCAAAGTCAGCAAGAAAGATAATAGGAGAGAACATCTTTCTTTTAGAAAAGTTCTACTTTCTAAATTGTTGCTGGTGCTATTTCGCTGGCTCTCTGACTCTGGCAACCTACTGTAATCAAGTTGATTCCAATTCATATTGGCCTTGTAGGAGAATATTCATATTGGCCCTGTAGGACAGAGTAGAATTATTTCGTAATGTATACAAGTCTGTAAATCTTTATGGAAGCAGACGGCTTCATGTGTCAACTCAAGAGCAGCTGGTGGATTTGAACCACCAACCTTTTGATTAGCAGTTCAGTGCTTAACAGACTATATTACAAGGGCTGCTTCAACCTTCTTCATGAGACATAACAAAATGCCTTGTCTTATGCCATCTTCATAATTGAGTCCATTGATCTTCATATGTTTGAGTCCATTGTTGTGGCTATCTTGTCAGTCCAACTTTTTAAAGTTTTCCCTCATTTTCAGACTGTCTTCCAGGGAGCTTTGGTGACCTAGTTCTCTGGACAGTTATGCTGCTCACTCAAAGTGGTGCTTCTTTGGTGGTTTAAATCCACCAACAGCTCCAAGAGAGAAAGATGGGCAAGTTGCTCCCATGTGATTTACAGCTTCAGAAAACCAATACAGGGGTAGCTATGGTTCTGACTTGAGAGCAGTGAATTGAGTTGAGTTCTACTTTACCAATGATGCTGGTTTTTTCTAACAATTGAGTTTTCCAGATAATGTTTCAAATAAACAAACTAAAGTCACACCATTCTAACTTTTAAGGAACAATTTGGTTGTCATTCTAAGACTGATGTGTTCATTTTATTGCTGTCCAGAGTATATTCATCTTCTTTATCCTCATCACAGTTATAATACATCAATGTGGCTCTACACTTCCTTTCTCACTGTCCTCTCACGTACATCTACAGTGACTTAAAAATTATAGACCATGGCTTGCGTCTAGGACATCATAGTCATCAAAATACTATCTTCATTCTTTAAAAAAAAACCAAACAAAAACTTTAGCAAGGTCTTTTGTGGTAGATTTGCCTAATTAATTCTTTTTTGGTTGGGTTCTTTTTTCTTTTTGAGGGTAAAATATGATAGGTTTATTAGAACGTTACATTGAAAGAAGATATGGAGAAAGCATGCTGCCGATGAAAACAAGCTTAGAAGCAGGAGTGGCATCCACTTCTATTGCCTCTGGAAACCTTATAAAACTGGAGAAAGGATTAAAGTTATAAAGGTGTCCAGGACTTTTGTTCATAGGGTAGCTATGAGTCACCTGCAACTCGACAGCACTTAACAACAACAACAGGATAAAATAATTGGCAACTTGCGTGTCTTCATTTATTAAGATGCCATTTACTGGTCTGGTTCTGGGTATTTTTATTTTCCTTTCCTCACTTTCAGTTTTATTGAAGGCTGTAGTCTTTGACTTGCACCAGTAACTTTTTTCCCCCAGGAAATTAAATTTGTGGTAGACATCCCAGAATCAAAGAAAATACCCTAGTGATTCTATGTGTTACAAACTTGGAAGTAAAGACTAAAGAACAATTTTAAAGGTCTGAAACAATGATCAAAAATTGAGACTTATGCTGTCTGTGTCTCTTGGGTGCTCTCAAGCCATCTTCAACTCACAGGGACTCTATGTACAACTGTAAAAACTGTGCTGCACCACCCTCACAATCTCTGCTGGGCTTAAATACATCCCAGCAGCCACTGTATCAGTCCTTCTCGTTGAGAGTCTCACTCTCTTTCCGTAGTGTATTGACTTTCAAAGGTGGCACAGGCACTAACTAGTTGTTTACGATTGAGCAATTGCAAAGGTATTTTGCCAAAGGCATTGTTACAAAGGAGAAATGACTTAGGAGGCAGCATGGTTTGGTATCTAGTACTGATCTTCCTGATGACCAATCAACTGATCACAAAGAGGAAGAATGTATCCATTCTTAGTAATTCTAAATCTGCTGGAATTTTTACTTTAAAAATGTGTCAACATTATAATGATGGGTGTCACCTATGTGTGCACACCACAGTGTAGTCTCTTATTCTATATCAGGCCCTGTTCATGCATAAGCTCATTTAATCATCACAGCAACTCTATGAAATGGGTATACCGTTATTTTATATTGTCTAGATGAGGACCTAGAGAACTGGGCCATGACACCTTGTCCTCAAAGACATGCTTTTGTTAAATGGTAGAGTCAGAACTGAAAATCCCGGTCCTGGCACTCTTCACCACAGCTCCCCCTCCTCTGCACTGTTTTTCTCATTTATCACTCACCCTCCTCCTCCTACAGGCAAGAATTCTCCTACCCTTCTCCACTCAGCACATTTCACCCGTGGCTTTTGAAAGTGTTAAGTCACACTGAAATCAAATGTCTGCAAAGTTTTAGGAGAAATGAATAATATTTTTATCTTCTCAAGTAAAGTGTACACAAAAATAACTAACCCTGTAATTACAGCAGTCTATCTTACCTAGAGAGGACTCTGCTGGAATAGTCCATAGCAGAGTTGTAATGGTGACCCAAAGGCTAAGCCTCTTTGGCAGTTTGAATCCACTAGTGATCCCACGAGAGTGAAATGGTAAGCCTCTTCTGGTGTGATTTATAGCCCCCAGAAACCTGCTGGAGGGCAACTATGAGTTGGTTCTCACATGATGGCAATGAGTGATAAGATCTTATCTGGAGCCTTGGTGGCACCGTGGTTGAATGTTTACCCGCTAAATGAAAGAGCAGTGGTTTGAACCTACCATCTGGGAGAAAGATGTAGCAGTCTGTTTTGTAAAGCTTGACAGCCTTGGGAATCCTGTGGGGTAATTCCACCCTGTGCTGTGGGATCACTCTGGGTTGCAATCAATTCACCAGCAGTGGGTTTGGTTTGACTTTTCTGTCTTGTTTAGAAGTCTCTGGGTTTGTGCTCAACTTCCAACCTGAATTTTGAGGGTTCAAACTCAGAGAGGCTACAGAAGGATGGCCTGGAAATCTGCTTGCTTGGAAATTGCAGCCATAAAATATTGTGGGTGTGGCCAAAAGGAAGTCCTGATAAGTGGAAAATGGGTTGGGTTGGAAGTCCACTCATTGAGGAATTGGATCCTGCCTTCTGAGCTGTTTCCCGTTACTTCCAGGTTACTCCTGCTCCCAGGTTGTCGGCTGTTATTTTCCTACTTAAACGACATGGCTGAGAGGTGTTGGGGGGAAGAAGGAAAATAAGGAGCCACTTTATACTGTATCATCATACGGGGCTTTCATGCTTGGGTTTATGGTTTGATTTTATCTTGTTTTACTATTTGGGATTCTGTGTTGTTTTAGTTCCTGATCATTCATCCCAGCCTTTTTACTATCAATGACACATTATTAAGCATACTCTTGGCAAAGTTCCAGGGACAAAAAGAACTTTAAGACAAGAGTTTTCAGTCTTCTTCTTAAGGAAGCAGAATGCACACAAAGTGAAATGTATGCCACTGTTTAAGAGGCTGAAATTTCTCATGCAAGAAAAATGTTTGTTTAAGACCCAACTGAGACCAGAGAACCTATAAGCTAAGTAGGCATATTGCCGCCCACCTAGCTCTGTCATATAAACAACAATGCTTACATTCAGGGTAATGTTCCAGAGTTGGTCATTGTTGTTTATGTCTGTCTGTCTCTCCCTGTAAGTGAGTGTTTGTGTATAGAGGTAAAAGGATGGTAGAAGACAGATGAACAGGCACTTCACCGAAGACGACATTCAGATGGCTAACAAACACATGAAGAAATGCTCAAAATCCCTAGCCCTAAGAGAGATGCAAATTAAAACAACTATGAGATATCATTTCACCCCAGTCAAAATAGCAAAATTTAACAGAACAGCAAGCAACAAATGCTGGCGAGGTTGAGGAGAAACTGGAACCCTGATTCACTGTTGGTGGGAGTGTAAAATGGTGCAACCCCTGTGGAAAGCAGTATGGCGCTTCCTCAAAAAGTTGCAAATAGAGATACCATTTGACCCAGCATTTCCACTACTGGGAATATACCCTGAAGAGACCATAGCTGACATCCAAGCAGATATATGCACACCCGTGTTTATTGCAGCTTTGTTCACAATAGCAAGGAGTTGGAAACAACCTAAGTGCCCATCAACAAATGAATGGCTAGAGAAGCTGTGGTATATTCGCACAATGGAATACTATGCTGCATTAAAAAGTAAGGAATTCATGCAATATTATTCAAAATGGTTGACTCTGGAGAACATTATGCTGAGTGAAATATCCCAGTCACAAAAGGACAAATATTACATGATGCCACTGTTGTAGAATGGGACTGTCCTTGGGGTTGGGGAGAGACTGAGTAAGATGGGTTCAATAATGTATACTGCACTGAAACAGAGGAGGGAGAAAACTGTTTAAAAGAGATATGTGACTAGGTATGTCTGTCATCACAGGAGTCTAGAGCGAGGGCTACATGGTGGAGGGGACCTGGGGGAGGGTTTGTAAAACAATGAAAGAATCTTTTCTTTTACTTTTCCATAATTTTTGACTCATGTACTTATAACTTGTTAGTCAAATTTGTGTCTTCTAGGTTGCAACACCCCCATGATACATCTTCAAGGATATGAACATGTACGGCCAAGCACAATCAATAAGAGTGCATCTAAATTCCAAAATCAATCTCCATAATAGTCTCTGTGTTTCCTACTGCCAAAGGGGCCCTTTAGAGTAGTGAGAGAAGATCTTCACCCTGAAACCCACAGCGTCCCTTTTCAGCAGGAAGTAGCTAACAGAATACGCCATCCCCTTTTCCTTATGACTCAGGGTGAAGTCTCTCTCAGGGAGGAGTGATAGGGAATGGCAAAGGACACACTGACAAAGAAGATTAATCAGAACTGGCTTTGACAAGCACTGTGGCATTTGGACAAGAACAAACTGGGAGGAGGGTAGAGAGAATAGTGCAACAATGAATGAATGGAAACCCAAAATCTCTGTAAATGTTTATGAAAATTAATAAAATATAATTATAGAAAAAAAATAAAATGTTTCATTACAAGGAGAAAATGAAAAAAAAAAAAAAAGAAAAAGAAAAGACGTTGAAAAGAGAAGCCCAGGGATAACGATCATCAGGGAATGACAAGTTTGGAGCACATGTGTTTGGGATAAAGGACATCTATTCTACTTACCTTTGTCTTACCATACCAGTGTTGGAACCCTATACTATTCTGGGGGTGGTTCTGTTTAACTGCTCACACAAGCCTAGTGTATCCGTCATGATGCACTAACTTCTATAACAAACAACCTCAAGATCTCAAAGGCTTAACTCAGTAAAAGTTTACTTCTTGCTTACTTCACAGTCTAAGACAGGGGTGTAGGATAAGGGGGGAAAGTGTACTCTTCGGGGTTATTTGAGGACTTAAGCCCTTTCTTCATAGTGATTTGTTCTCTGGTATCTCTTCTTTAAAGTAATAGGTGAAGATGAAGAGCAAGTATGGCAGATGTTATGGAAGATGTTATGCTGGGAGTGGCGCCCAAGATTTACCTCCATTAACCAGAATTTAGCATGTGTAATACCTATGGCCTTGGGCATTTGGGTTGGGCCTAGCTCTATTCTCAAGACCAAGAGCTATGAACCAAGGCTGATGAGCCACGTCCCATTGGTGTTATATTGCATTCAGTGAATTAAAAAACCATGTATGCAGCACATGCTGTATATTTGGTGCTATTTTCTTAAAAATATTGTTTTAGCAACTCTTAGACAATTAATAGACTAAAACCTGGAACAATTTGTTCAAGGCAGAGCAGCACTCTACCCTGACAATCTAGGTGTTTAAGGAATGTTAGCTGGTGAGATGATCAAAGTAGGTGGCATCGAACGTGGGAAGGGCCCTGGAGTTCCAGGTCTAATCTTACTTTGGCCAAGCATGTCATTTTGGAAAGAAGACACACATCTCTGGGCCTTGAGCCCCTCACTTTCATAAAAACTCAGAACTGAATGAGCTTATAAACTCCCTCCTCTTCTGTTAATGATCTCTGAAAGCATGGAGGATTATGTTAGATTTGTATTAGAGCTTAACTTCTGAAGCATTGGTTTGTAGGAGGCGGAGCTCTACCGTGGAGGCCTAACTCCATTTCAGTTTTTGATACAAGTTCAGATGCTATTTCACTTCTTTCCGCCCAATAAACCCACCATGTGGTGTTGCCCTCAGGAAGAGTGTAGTTGAAGTTGCTTACAACTAAGAAAGCCTCAAAAATAAAAGCTCATTACCATTCAGTAGAGAGTGATTCATGTTGTGGTTATTCTGTGCCTTCAAGTTGACTACAACTCAGAGTGACCCTCTCCTACACCATCCTCATCATCTCTGACACGCTTGAGCCCATTGTTACAGTCACTGTTATCAATCCATCTTGTTGAGTGTCTTCCTCTCTTTCACGGATTCCTCACCTTTGTAAGTATGATGTCCCTCTCCAAGGCCTGGCCCCTCCTCACAACATGCCCAAAGTATGTGAGGCAGAGCTTCACCATCCTTGCCTCTAAGGAGCACCGTGGTGGCACTTTCTCCAAGACCACCCAAGAGACCCTGAGTGCTCTTCTCCATCACTGCAGCTTATAGCATTGATCCTTAGTGTTTGTCCACCTTTCATATGTATAGCAAATAAAGGGAAAGACCATACCTTGGTAATTTAGTCTTCAGACTAATGTCGTTGCTCTTTAGCACTTTGACAGCCATTTTCCCAATGCAACAAGCCTTTTAATTTCCTGACTGCTGGTACCAAGGATGTTTAATGTGGATCAAAGCAAAACAAAATACTTGAAAATTTTCAGTCTTTTCGACATCTATCATGATGTTGCCTATTGACCCAGTGGTGAGGATTTTTATTGTGCTTGTTGTTGTTGTTAGGTACCATTGAGTCAAGCACATCTCATGGAAATCCTCTGAACAGCAGTTTTGAACCCTGCCCTATCTTGTGCCATCCTCACATTCTCTGACACACTTGAACCCATTGATGATTACAGATGGCCTGCTGGGTCCATCTACCTGGTTGAAGGTCTTCCTTTTCTTCACTGTTCCCTCCACCTTTCTAATCATGGTGTCCTTCCACAAGGAATAACCTCTCCTAGCAACATACCCAACCCAAAGTATGTGAGACAAAGCTTTATCATCTTTGCCTCTGTTGAGCACTCTGGCTGTCCCTTCTCCAAGATATATGTTTGTTCTTTTGGAACGCCATAGGATATTCAATAAGCTTCTTCAAAACTGTAACTCAAAGGCATAGATTCTTCTTCTGTCATCTTTATTCATTGTCCAGCTCTCAGATGCACAGCAAGTGATTGAAAAGACCAGGGTCTGAATCAGGTGCACGTTAGTCCTTAAACTGACATCATTGCTCTTCAGCACTTTGGAGAGGTCCCTGACAGTGGACTTGGCCAGTGCAATACATCTCCTGATTTCTTAACTATAAGTACCAAGGGTGTTGATTGTTGATTCAAGGAAGATGAAAACACACCTTCAATCTTTTCTCCATCTATCATAATGTTGGTCCTGTGGTGAGGACCTTTGTCTTCTTGATGTTGAGATACAATCTATACTGAAGGCTGCAGAGCTTGATCTTCTGCAACAAATGCCTCAAGTCTTCCTTACTTTCAGCAAGGTTGTGTCATCTGCATACCACAGGTTATTGATGAGTCTTTGTCCTTTCCTGATGCCACTTTATTCTTATAGTCCAGCTTCTCAAATTACTTGTGCAGCATACTGATTGAATAGGTATGGAGAAAGAATACAACCCTGACAGCTTCCTTTCTAAATCTTAAGCCATTCAGTGTTCCCTTGCTCCTTTTGCACAATAGCCTCTTGGTCTAGGGAGTGGCAGTCTGCCCTCAGGTCTTGCAGGAAGAGCCAAGGAACTAGCCTGGGTATCCTTACCAGAAATAACCATATGGTGTTTGTTCAAGTCATAGCTCTAACCACTGTGTAATCAGATGGCAGAACAGGAACCTCAGAACCAATCTTGTAAAATTTTTGACCTGCAGTTGTGTATGTGTCCCATCCATGGTCTTTTGCCTGCTTCTGTAGTCTCACCTGCAACAGTGATGGATAAACTACCACCAGGTGCAATCCAGTGATGATTTTCTTTGTCTGCTTTAAATGAAAGCCAGGACCATAATTCTGTGGAATGCCTTCAGCCCCATGCTAATGGTCTCTTTCATTATGGAATGATCTGTCCTTGTCTTTGTACTGTTAATGCATTATTAAAAGGATCGCTATCAGAAAACTGGACAATGACTAGAGATGACAGAAGGAGAATTGATGCCTTTGAGCTGTGCTGTGGGATAAAAATATTGAATATACCATGGACTCCTAGGAGAACAAACAGGTTTATCCTGGAGAGGGTGAACCAGGCTGTTCCTTGGAGGCAAGGATTTTGAAGCTTTATCTTACATACTTGGGGCATGTTGCAAGGAGGACATCATACTTGGGAGGATAGAGGGACAGCACAGGAGAGGAAGACCCTCAATGAGATCGATTGACTCAGTGATGGAGTTAATGAGGGTAGGTGTGTCAGAGACAATAAGGTTAGCTCAGGATAGAGCAGGATTCAGAGCTGTTGTACATAGGGTCACTATGAATCATGGGAGACTTGATGGCACATAACAACAATAAATAATACATTTAAACTTGGGGTGTCTTTTCCCTTACAACAGATTATTAGTACTCAACTCTCATGTTGTTAACTATGAAGTTTTCAGTTCTTAAAGGACCATCACACAGGTATAGGAAAGAAAGTAAAAAAGAAAATACATTTAGAACTGGAAAATGACTAAGCATGATGGAAGAATAATCAATGCCTTTGTGTTGTGGTGCTGGAGAACAGTGTTGAACATACCATGGGCTGCCAAGAAAAATAGGTCTGCCTTGGAGAGGGTGGAACCAGGTTACTTACTCCTTGGAGGCCAGGATTTATTAAGATCTGTCTCACACATTTTGGTTGGGCATGTTGTCAGGAGGAACCATTCATTGGAAGATAGCATGCTCGGAAGGGTGGAAGGTCAGCACAGGAGAGGAAGACTCTGGATGAGATGGTCTGACACAGTGACTGTGACAATGGGAGCAGGTGTGTTGGAGATAGTGAGGTTGGCTCAGGACAGGGCAAGGTTTGTAGCAGTTGTTTGTAGAGTTGCTATGAGTCATGGTCGACTTGACAGCTCATATCAACAATTCAATTGGTTAAATCTTCAACTAAAAGCTGACTGAGAATAAGACTGAAGCATCCTACTTTTTCTTCTTCTTTATTTTTTTTTCTATGATGCACTTACTTGATAATATTTTGAAAGTCTGAATGCATATTGACTTTGACGCCCCAACTTTGCATTATTTGGTAACAGGAAAACAGCAATTAAGTAAGTTAGTTGAGTTAGGAGGGAAAATAAATGCTTATCCACAAAGTAGAAAATTCAAGCACCAATAACTGGAAATTAGTATAAACATGGTTTGCAGAGCTCCATCTTATTGCTTCTCTGTTGTTGTTAAGTGCTGTTGATTCATTTGTGACTCATAGAGACCATAGGGTACAACAGCCCTAAACCTTGCTTTATCTCTTGCCAACCTTATTGTTTCTGACACACCTTGCCCCATTATCAATGGAATCAATCCATGTCATTTAGGGTCTTCCTCTCCTGCACTGTCCCTCCACTCTCCCAAACATGAGGTCTGTCTCCAAGGACTGATCCCACTTTGCATCACGTCCAAATTATGTTAGACAGCTTCAGAATCCTTGTCTTCAAGGAGCAGACTGCCTTCACCCTCTCCAGGACGAACTTGTTTGTTCTCCTAGCAGTCCATGGTGTACTCTTTTCCAGCACCAAAGCTCAAAGGCTTCAACTCTCCTTCTATCATCCCTAGTCATTGTCCAGCTCTCTGATGCATAGCACACAATGGCAAAGACCATGGCCTGTATCAGGAGCACCTTGGTCTCCAGACAGACATCGTTGTTCCTCAGTACCATATGCAGAGGCCTCTGACAGTAGACTTTCCCAATGCAATTTGTCTTTTGATTTCCCAGCTGCTGGTACCAAGAGTATTCATTGTAGAGCCAAGCAAACTGAAGCTGTCAACAATCTCAGTCTCTTCACCATCTATCATGATGCTGCCAATCGGCCCAGTGGTGAGAATCTTTGTTTTCTTGATATTGAGCTTCAATCCATATTGAAGGCTGCATGTTTTGACCTTCTGCAGCAAGTGCTTCAGGTCCTCTTTAGTTTCAGCAAGCAGGGTTATGTCATCTGCATAACGCAGATTGTTGATATGTCTACCTCCTATCCTGATGCCACACTTCTCCTCATAGAGCCCAGCCTCCCGGATAATCTGTTCTGCATATAGATTGAAAAGGTATGGAGATAGGATACATCCTTGGCGCACACCCTTCCCAATTTTGAACCATGCAGTGTTTCCTTGCTCTGTTCTGATGACTGCCTCCTGATGCAGGTATAAGTTTCACAGAAGCACAATCAAGTGTTCTGGGATTCCCATTCTTCTGACAGTCAGCCACAATTCGTTGTGATCCACACAGTCAAATACCTTTTCATAGTCAATTAGACGTTTTTATTTTTATGCCAATGACCCTGATCATGAGTTAATGAAACTAGTGCTAGGTTTTATTATCTGAGCTGACAGGTACCTAAGCACCTGACTTTTGTCACTTGTTTAATCGTTTCCCTTAAGTACTTTTGTAGTTTGAGTAGCAGCTACTATGTTCTCTTTACTAATTCACAGCATGAAACAATTCCTGTTTAACTACTTCTTTGCCCTTGTTGGTTTCATTAATTCCTAGATGATGGTCCTACACTCTAGATGCTTCAGCTTTCCAATTGCCAAACTGTTGTTTCTGTTTTCTGCCCTCTAGTCAGCCCACAACTCAAGGCCACTTCATGCACGGCAGGGTGAAACCCAGTCAGTCCTGTATCATCCCATGATCACTTATACACCAGAATACAAGAACCCAAGGCAGGACTTCTGCCATGTAGGCTCGCTTCTGAGTCCACGTGCTACCCCTTCTCTTCATGTATTCTCCCTACCTTTTATTTTTTTTATAATTATATTTTATTAATTTTCATAAACATTTACAGAGATTTTGGGCTTCCACTCATTCATTGTTGCACTATTCTCTCTACCCTCCTCCCAGTTTGTTCTTGTCCAAATGCCACAGTGCTTGTCAAAGCCAGTTCTGATTAATCTTCTTTGTCAGTGTGTCCTTTGCCATTCCCTATCACTCCTCCCTGAGAGAGACTTCACCCTGAGTCATAAGGAAAAGGGGATGGCGTATTCTCTTAGCTACTTCCTGCTGAAAAGGGACGCTGTGGGTTTCAGGGTGAAGATCTTCTCTCACTACTCTAAAGGGCCCCTTTGGCAGTAGGAAACGCATAGACTATTATGGAGATTGATTTTGGAATTTAGATGCACTCTCTCCCTACCTTTTAAAAAAGGTAAGTATTAACCACAGTTCCTACTTGTTGAATTAATATAGTTTTGGTATGCTTTTTATTTTCCCTGCATTTTACTGATGTCAGGGGAGGGATGTGAGGGGTGAGAACTGTACTATAGTGAAACAAATTCTTTCAATTGTTTTGTTCTTGTTATTAAGAACTAATTTTTTTTGCCACGAAGTTAAGACCAGAGTTCTCAAGTTCATAGTCATCTCAGAGAAAAAGTATAGTAGGGAGCATTCTTTTTTAAAAAATTTTTTTGTGTGAGTGTACTGTCAAATCAGATCTGACTGGTACAGGAGGAGATTGTCCCTCCTTTCCCAGCAGGGCATCTGGTGGATTCAAACCGTGAGCCTCTGGGATTGTAGTTGCAGCTCCTTGCCACTAGGCCACCAGAGCTAGAAGGGAGCATTCTTGAAACAGAGTCTGATGCTGGAACTTGAGGCCAATGTTGTGTCCTAATGGAGCATGTGGCATAGAAGGAAGTCTGACCCAGGTGAGGGAAGATGCCCTGATGGTGCAGAGTTAGAAGTCTTGACTGCCATGGGGGATCCTTGGTGATATACGATGTAATGGGTCAGGCTGCTAACAGAAAGGTTCATGGTTCAAACTCAGCAGCTGCTTTAGAGCAAAAATATAGGTTGTTTCCTCCAGTTGGGATTTCTAGCCTTTGAAACATGATGGAGGGCCAGTGTGAATTCAAACTCAACTGTGGTGAGCTTGGGTTTTTTTTACATTTAATGTGGAGCTCTGGTTTGATTCCTGACAGATATACACCTCATGTACCGCTCCCTCTCACTTGTTCATACAGGCTTTTGTGGCAATTCCAGACTATGATGCATAAGGAAGAAAAGTTTGGCATTCTTTTTCTGGAAACCAGCCAGTTGAAAACCATTCGTGGTCACAATGGGCTGATCCCCAATGATTGTGAGAATGGTACAGGGCTGAGTAACATCCTGTTATGTTGTGCGAGTGGCCACTACAGTTGTAGGTCCACTTGCTAGCAGCTGACAACATAAAGAAAGATGGCCAAGGTGGTTTATCTGAGCAGGTCCTCTGTGTCCTTTACCTTATCCCTGCATCTTACCTGTAAGGCTCAGTCTGTTCTAGTTCACCTTGTGAACTCTGCTGCTACCTGCTGTGATTAAAAAAGATGGTAAAGATATCTGTGTCTTACTTTTTACAAACTGGAAATACTTCTGGTTTTCTTTCTGATTGAAGAAGTAAAATGGGCTCATTATAAAACAACACTGATATACAATAACAAACAAATCAGAGACTTCAGTACCTTGAGACCAAGGACCCAAACTGATCGCTTTGTTCAAGTCAATAGTCTAATGGAGGAGGAAGTGAGATGCAACCATTAAATATATGAAGAAAAAAAAAGAAAAAGTCACTAATACTCTGAGTGGAAATGCCAACCCCATTCCCAGAGATAATCCAGATGATCCAGAATGAACATTCTATAAATGGAGTTCTTAACCTCGGCTGACAAAATGTCAATGTCGTCCAACTCTTCTTCATCTTCTTAGAGAAATTTTATGATTGTGGATTTTTAAAAATGTTCATGTGTATTAAAATGTACCTGTGAGGCTAGCTCGTGTGGCTGGCCAAGATGGCAGAGGGGCAGATCCTGGCGCTCCTTGGCTAAGACCATCTCCTGACAGTTACTGGGGTCAAGCAGGTGCTGCTAGGATGCAAGTTATGAGCTAGGAGGGTATTTCTTGCTGCTTTCACATGGGGGTTGTTGTTGTTGTTAGTGACCCTATGAACAACATATCTGAACCCTGTTCTATCCTTATACAGTAAGGCCCATTGTGGAAGTCACTGTGTCAATCCACCCGGTCAAGGGTCTTTGTCTCCTTTGCCTACCCTTTACCTTTCTGAGCATCATGTTCTAGCAACATACTCAAAGTATGTGAGGTGAAGCCTCATCACCCTTGCCTCCAAAAAGCATTCTGGCTGCACCGTCTTCAAGGTATATCTGTTTGTTCTTTGACCACATGGGGAATAGTAAGGTGGAAAATTTAACTACTTGGCTTTCCTCAACGAGTGCAGTTAGTCCAGCTCACAGACCCTGCCACTTCCAGGCTCAAAGCTACATCTTTTAGCTGACTGTGTAGGGTATGTTACACCATAAAACCAAGCATGACCAAGCTCACCTCCAGGTGTTCATGGGAATCATGAACCTGCTATAATAAGATAAATCAGCACCTAACAACAGCAACAACAAGAAATCTTCTTGGAAGCTGGTTCTCTTGGAGCCACTGTGCGCTTTCTGGTCAGCAGTCAAGCACTTAACTGTTGGGCCACCAGAACTTCTTATAAACTTCTCACATGGGTTTTCTGGGTCAATGAATATAAACTTTTGGATATTTTAGATACATTCTGTCAGTTGCCCTCCAGATAGTCCTGTGCG
Source organism: Elephantulus edwardii (assembly GCF_000299155.1). Taxonomy (NCBI): domain Eukaryota; kingdom Metazoa; phylum Chordata; class Mammalia; order Macroscelidea; family Macroscelididae; genus Elephantulus; species Elephantulus edwardii. Next base: position 1,415,197 of record NW_006399932.1, on the reverse strand, counting down.
TAGAGATTTTTTTTAACAACATGTTGTTGTTGTTGTGTACCATCACATTGGAACTGACCCTCTGGCAGGTTTTCAGAGGCAGTAAATCACATGGGAGGAGATTGTCCATCATTCTTTCATGGAGCAGCTGGTGGATTCAAACTGTGTGCCTTTAGGATTACAGCACAGCTTCTTGCCAAGAAATAGTTTCAGATTTTCTAAGCAAAGCTAATAGAACCCTAATATTATTAACATTGATGAGAAAGGATATTTGCAAAAGCTCTCATGTAGCAATTTGAATTTTTTGTGTGTGTCTCTTCTCTCCTGTTTCTTTTCTGTTTGAGGGTACTTGAGATCACAGAGCTCCCACATTATTTACTTCTTTTTTACTTTTACAAGCAACACTTAACCATCGGTATCACTCTCCCTGATAATTGTGTTTAAATCGTTCACTGGCAAGTGTCTTTTCTCAATTCTATTGAACCATCTCTATCCAAATCTCCAGGATTGCCAAGATGAGTTAGGAAGAAACAAGATCTGTATGTTTCCTACAAAAGCATCAATATTTGTTAAAACAAAGATCTGGGAGTACCCGCAGTGGAATGCCATCTGTTTAGGAGAATCTGCCGGAAAATAATTTCACAGCCTAGTGGTGACTACTTGGCATAACTGATACTGAAATTCAATGAGGTGGCTTACCCACAGCTCCTGGTTTCTGTAAAGAGATACTTTGAAAAAAAAATGTAAAAAAAAGATGAAAACTGAAAGTACAAAAAGATATTGCTCTTTTTTACAGAGACGAATGGAAACGCATTAAGAACCTAGAAACAAAGCAATTCACTTATGTACAGTAGATCTTAACATAGGTGAAGGGAAAATCAATATGCAATAAAAAGATGATCAGATATTGTGAACATTGTAATTAATGTTATAAAATAAAATGTAAATGAGTAATCGAATGAAAAGCCAAAAAAGGATGTTGCTCTTTTTAAAACTATAAACTGAAGATGATTTACTTTACCAAAGTATTTACCATAGAACTCTTAGTCAGTAAGATCAACTGTTGTAGTATTGTTATATGTCCTGCCACTCATAGCAACCCCGTGTATGTAGCTCTGAACTCTGTTCCATCCTGAGCCAAACTCCCTAACTCTGAAACATCTAATCCCATTGACCCAGTTACTGTGTCAAACTCATCCAGAGTCTTCTCCTGCACTGTCCTTCTACCCTTCCAAGTATGAAGTACTTCTCCAAGAACTTGTCCCTCCTAACCATGTGCCCAAAGAATGTGAAATGGAGTGTCAAAATCCTTGCTTTCAAAAAAAAAATCCTTGCTTTCAAGGAGAAACTTGGTTTCATCCTCTCCAAGGTGGACCTATTTGTTCCCCTGGCAGGCTCAATATTCTACTCCAGCATCATAGTTCAAAGGCAGCAATTCTTCTTCTGTCATCCTTACTCATTGTCCAGTTCTCTGATGCATAGCAAGTAGTTGTGAAAATCATTGCCTAGATCAGGCACATCTTGGTCCCTAGACTAATCTTTAGCACTTTGGGGAGATCCCTGATAGAAGACTTCCCAATGCAATTCATCTTTTGATTTCCTGACTGCTGGTGCCAACAGTGTTGATAGTGGTGCTGAGCTGAGCAAGCTGAAATTGTTAACAACCTTAGTCTCTTTCTTCTCCAGCCCAGTGGTAAATATTCAGATTACTGTTAGGTTATCTTTCACAGGTTTTTAGAAAAGAAGCAATTGACAAAATGAGACACAGTTTCTCACATGTTTCCATTATTTCAGGTGATCTCTTAAGCAAATAAGCCCACACAGTTCCAAGAGAGTTTTAGGGATGAAATATGATGCACAAGTCCCAGGAGATTAGAATTCCAGGTCTCAGCTCTATATTTTAACCACTTACTTTGTGTTTGAATATTAATAATATTTAATAATGTTAATAATATTTCTGAAGGAGGGTCTTTGTTAGTTGTTGTTGTGTGCCATCAAGTCAGAACTGACCCACAGCTGATCTCCAAGATGTTTTCAGAAGCAGTTAATCACACGGGAGAATACTGCCCATCCTTCTTCCATGGAGCAGCTGGTGGATTTGAACCTGGGGCCGTAAAGATTGCAAAGTGGCTTCTTATCACTAGGCCGCCAGAGGATTTCGTTGACAGAAATGTAGATTCTTTTAAACATCAACCTGAAGAGTAATTCAATAAGTCATCCTGGGTAGGAGTGATTTTCAGAACCAGTTCTCTTTCTGTAGAATAATGCTCAGTGGTATATATGTCACTCAAAATTTCTGAGCTATCAATGTGTACAAATCTCTCCTGAAAACAAATACATTTGGGAAGTTTGACTCACAACGTTCTCCCACCCCACCCCCAACATTCTTGTGACATTAGCTATGACATTCAGCAATGCAATTGCTTTCAAATTTATTTCCAGCAAATATCCTCACCCCTCAGGTGGACCTTCTTCTAATCTTTCTCTCCACAGGAAAAGAACAGTGATTCCAGACTCCATAGGGCCCTCAGCCAGCTCTTCCATCTGTCCCTCAGAGGCTGGAATGGACTAGGAGTTGTATAACTTCTCTCGTTGCAAGGTACTGGGCTACTCTGCAGATGCCTGGGTCCAGTTTAAGTAGTTCCAGCTAATTCAGTAGAGTCTAGACCACTGTGAAAACACATGACCTTGACCCCCATGAATTTGTGGGCATGCTTATCTCATATGATCCTCCATATGAGATATTTGATGAACCTTTACTCTGTGCTAGGCTTTGTTCAGAGACTATGAGTCTCAGCTCTTTTGGGTTTGCAACCCGCCTGAGGGATACAGACTGCAAGTCAATAGATGATTTGTTAGGAGCTGATAAACACTAACAAAGAATAGTAAAGCAGGGGAAAGGAATGAAAAGAAGGAAAGTGATCATATGTCTACGGATGCCCATACCTGGGTTATTTACAGTGATGGTTCATGACAGCCTGGTCTAAAGGAGGTGAAGGAAAGAGCTACACAGATAACTAGAGCAAAGAATGTTCCAGAAAGAGAGAATGACACATGAAAAAGTCCTGAGACCAGAGAGTACCATTTCAGTCCAAGAAATAGTAGAGAGTGCAGCAGCTTGATGTTTTCAAGGTTTATACGTGTCACAGCATGTATCCGAACTTCATTTCTTTATGGAGTATATTTCTGTATTCATTATACGTGTATATCATATTATGTTTACCTATTCATCTGGTGGTGCTAATGTGAAACCTATACTTGGACCAAGAGGCAGTAGTCAGAACAGAGCAGGGCAACACTGCATGGTTCAAAATTGGGAAGGGTGTACGCCAGGGATGTGTCCTGTCTCCATACCTTTTCAACCTGTATGCAGAGCAGATTATCCGAGAGGCTGGGCTCTATGAGGAGACACACGGCGTTAGAATTGGTGAACGATCTATCAACAATCTGCGTTATGCAGATGACACAACCCTGCTTGCTGAAACTGAGGAGGACCTCATGCACTTACTGCAGAGGGTCAAGGACTGCAGCCTTCAATATGGACTGAGGCTCAATGTCCAGAAGACAAACATTCTCACCACTGGACCAATCGGTAGCATCAGGATGGATGGTGAAGAGATTGAGATTGTTCACAGCTTCAGTTTGCTCGGCTCCACGGTCAACACTCTTGGCATCAGTAGCCAGGAAATAAAAAAACATATTGCAATGGGAAAGTCTGCTGTTAGGGACCTCTCTAAAGTACTCAAGAGCAACAGTGTCTCTCTGGAGACTAAGGTGCACCTGATACGGGCCATGGTTTTTGCAATCACTTGTTATGCATCAGAGAGTTCGACAATGACTGGGGAGGATAGAAGGAGAATTGATGCCTTTGAGCTGTGGTGCTGGAGAAGAGTATTGAATGTACCATGGACTGCCAAGAAAACAAATAGATTCATCCTAGAGAGGGTTAAAGCAGGCTGCTCCTTGGAGGCAAGGATTCTGGGGCTCCGCCTGACATACTTTGGACATGTTGTAAGGAGAGACAGGTCTTTAGAGAGGGACATCATGCTGGGCAGAGTGGAGGGACAGCGCAGGAGGGGAAGACCCTCTATGAGGTGGATTGATTCAGTGACTGGGGTAATCGGGATGGGTGTGTTGGAGGCAATGAGATTGGCACAGGATAGAGCAGGATTTAGGGCTGTTGTACATAGGGTCTCTATGAGTCGCAAACAACTCAACGGCACATAACAACAACAACAACAACAACATTCATCTGGTGATGGACATTTGTATTGTTTCCAAATTTTTTGGTTGCCATGAATAGTGCTTCAGTGAATGCTTTTATATACAACTTTATGTCCCTGCTTTAAAATAGTTTTGATATATAACTTTTTCTCCTTATGTGTACTGTTGAGTCAGATCTGACGGGCACAGGAGGAGATTGCCCCTTCTCCAGTGGAGCATCTGGTGGATTTAAACCACGTGCCTTCAGGATTGCAGCATAGCTTCTTGCCACTAGGCCAGAGCTCCCTTGGTATATACTTTTGAAAATGTTATGGAAGGTGTATCTGATCAACACCTCCGAGTTAATAAGGTCTTAGCAGAATAAAGATCATTGGGCCAAGGCTCAGGCCTGAAGCAGAGGTTGGGCCAAGCTCAGCTCTGAAACAGAGGTCAGACAGATCTTCTCTCTCTGATCTTTTTACCAATTCTAACACCAAGATTTACTAATTCTATTATCTTCTTTTTTTAAAAAAAATGTATTATTTTGTGTGTGTGCACTGTCAAATTGGATCCGACTGGTATGGGAGGCGATTGCCCCTCCTTCTTCAGCAGAGCATCTGGTGAGATTTACTAATTCTAACACCTCCCATGGCACTCTCTACTTCTTTCTTGGGCCTCATAACTTGTTGCAATGGCCACACAGCACTCTCAAAGACAATACTTAGAACTGTAGAATTTATTAGGAAAATAACAGGAAGAGACAGCTAAGGATACAGGTCTTTTATCAAAATTGTCTCTTTTCAACCTTGCTTTCCTGACAGGCCTCTCTCTAGTCCTTGGACCCTCTTGGCCTGGCTTCTGTCTGTTCTGGAAAGTGTTGCAATGAACTTTTAGCTCTGCCTTTAAGGGCCTAGTGACACTTCACTCTGCTAGTAAACTTTGAGCTCAAAGCACTTAATTTCCTCTTTCCCTGTGGACCAGGAAGCTCACTGCACCATCTCCTACCAATCTCCTGGTTCTGGGATGATGTTTCTCTCTCTGCCACTGCTTTTCACTATTTTTCTTCTTCAGTGTTTCAGCTCTCTTCTTCTCTGGCTACTCAATCTAAGAAGTTCTCAGTGTAGAGATCTCAGGACCAAAGGACAAGCTCTGATCCCAGCCTTCTTTTTTATAGTAGTGAGATCCTGCTTTATACCACCTCTGTGATGGTTCATTTTAAGTCTTGTAAATGGCAAAACTGAACAAGTCCCTTGTTAGTGTTCCATATATTCTGTTTGTTTGGGGTTTTTTTTTTTTGGTACTGAGACATTTATTACATCATAAAAAGTACATTGTTGTCTGGGCTTCATATATTTTATATGTGTGGTCCAACCCCTACAAATATGCCACAACATTATTTACATTATTAGCAAATTATAATCTTCTTATTGGGCCACAAGCATTTCATTTGCATGGTCCTACTTAATTATTTGGTAGGAGTTGCAAAGGCTATGGCTAGAAGAGTCAATGGTAATTCTAGATTTACATTTTTGAGGAACCACCAAACTGTTTTGCACATTGACTACACCATTTTACAATTCTACTAGTAGTGAGTGAGGGTTTTCATTTCTTTATATCCATGCCAATACTTGTTTTCTGTTTTTCCGATAATAGTCATCCTAGTGGGAGTGAAGTGATATTTCACTGGGATTTTGATTCACATTTCCCTAGTGACTAAAGATGCTTTTGAATTGTGGTATCGGCCATGAATATTGGATACATCATGGCCTGCTGAAAGAATAAACACATCTGTCTTGAAAGAAGAGCAGCCAGAGTACTTTTTAGAAAGAAGGGTTGTAAGAATTTGTCTTACTTACTTTGGATGTGTTATCAGCAGAGATCAATCCCTGGAGAAGAACATCATGCTTGGAACAACGAAGGGTCAGCGAAATAAAGGAAGACCCTCAACAAGGTAGATTGACACAGTGACTGCAGCAGTGGGCTGCAGCATAGAGATGGCAAGTCTGATGCCGGATTGGACAATGTTTTGTTCTATGGTACGTAGGGTTACTATGAGTTGGAGCTCTCTTGACAGCACTTAACAACAGTGACCAATGATGTTGATCATCTTTTCATTTTCTTATTGGCTATTTGTATTATTCTCTTTAAAGAGCCTTGATGAAAAAGAAATTTAGTCAATGTGGGTTCAGAGAAGTTCGAAATCTACTAATTCTACAAAGGGGAAGAATATCTGTGAATAACATAAACAACAAAGAACCACTTTCTGTGAAGTCACATCATCCCTTAATTCTAAGACCTACTGTCTCTCTCATGGTTCTTGCTACTCAACTATTAGATTCAGTAATTTGTTGCAATGTTCATACATTATACATAAACAGTTCTCATGATTATACTGCTTCTTAAGGAAGTAACAAATTACAATTTAGGTCAGAAACACATAAGACACAATTCTTTAATCAAGACAGCTTCTTCTCGGGCATGCTCTAAGGCAGGTCTCCCTGTGAAATTATGTGCTCCTCAGCCCCCACTCTAGATGGGTGACTGTACTGCGTGGCCCTCAGGCCTGCCTTTAATTGTTTTTGGTGAAACATTCTTGTAGGTCCTATAACCCTGGTACGTCTGCTTGCTGTACAGAGGTAACTCGTGGTTGCTGTGAAGCCAAACACTGTGACACTGATGAGTCAAATGCAAGAATGGTTACCCATGGTGGACATTGTTTGGTGGCGTTCCCAGGTTAAAACAAGCTTGGAAGCAGGAGTGGCATCCACTTCTACAATACCTTTCCTCTGGAAACCCTATGAACCTGGAGAAAAGATGAAAGTTATACAGGTGTCCAGGACTTTTGTTCATAGAGTCACTATGAGTCTCCTGCGACCCGACAGCATTTAACAACAACAACAACAACAACAGCTCCCACTCTACCAGTACGCTTAGACTAAGACTCGTGGCTCTGGCTTCATGGGGTGCCAGCTCTAGTTTACCTCTGTTTCACCATGGTCTAGTTCTCTGCCACTTCTGCTGCTGTTAATACCACTACCCTGTCTCAATCATGTATTAACTTTGCCTGATCTTGTACAATAAAGAATCTCTGGCCTGGAAAAAAAAAATAAATATCTGAGCTTCTTTATTCATGGTGGTAGTGAGATTTCTTTTTTCTGCTTTTGAATCTATTCAATTTAAGTCTGGAGGGAGGGAAAAACTGACCAATCCCCTTATTAGCAGCCTACAAACATTATTTGAATGTTCCCACTCTAAATGTGCTATCCAGTCCCCTTGCTAGGTCAACAACATTCCACATTTGTATAGTCTTACCCAACTGTGTGATGAAAGTCAAAGCCAATGGCTAGAAAAGCTGCACTGAATAGTCCACTAAAGCATATTTGGTGCTATAGTGCATAACCTATCAAGCCGTTGAAAGGCTGGAAGTTTGAATCCACTCTTCCGGAGAAAGATGGAAATAATGATGGATACAATCTGTTTCCATAAAGATTTATAGCCTTTTTAACTTTATGCTGGTTGGTCCTACTACACTGCTGTAGTGGTCAAGACAGCATGGTACTGGTACAATGACAGACACA
>NW_006399932.1:1383921-1399797 GCF_000299155.1 Elephantulus edwardii | reverse complement strand
TTGAGGACTCTCCTTCATAGGGTCGCTATGAGTCGCCTGTGACTCAACAGTACTTAACAACAACAACCAACAAAATCAAGGGACATCATACTCAGAATATGACATAGAATATGATATCAGAGTGGAGGGCTGATCTAACAAACATCTAAAATGTAGAAGTGGTTTTGAATCGGTAATAAGTTGAAGCTGGAAGAGTTTTAAGGTGCTCTCAGGATTAATGTACATCTGACCCAAGCCATGCTAATTTTAATTGCCTTATATGCATGTGGCAGTTGAACAATGAATAAAGAAGATCAAAGAAGAGTTGTGATTTGATTTGTCCTGGCAAAGGATACACAATATACCATGGTGTTCCTAAAGAACAAACATGTCTGTTTTGTAAGAAGTGCATCCAGGAAGTTCCTTGAAGGTGGGAATAGTGAGACTTGATCTCACATGTTTGCAGCATCGTATTAGGAGGGACCAATGCATGGAGAAGAATCAGCATGTTTAATAGAGGGTCAGATCAAAATAGGAAGATTCTCAAAGAGATAAATTAGCACAGCAGCTATAACAATGGGCTTAAGCACAGTGGTGATTATGAAGATGGTGCAGGACTGCACAGTTTTTTTTATCTTGTATGTAGTGTTACTGTGAGTTAGAACCCACTCAACAACATCTAACAACAGCAATAATGAAAGCAAGAAACTCCACTGGTACAGTAGTCAAAAGGTTGGCAGTTCAAGCATGCGAACTACTCTACAGGAGAAGTGGCAGTAGGCCTCTATTAAGATTTAGAGTGTTGGAAATCCTAGAGGATAGTTTTACTTAAGGAGCTCTAGGAAGGCAACCTATGGTGTGTTACACTGCTTATCAAAAGGATGCATGTGGGTTTGAAGCTACCAGCAACTTCTCAGAAGAAAGATGGACAGTATCCTCCCAGTAAGACATACAGTCTTGGAAACCTTGGGTAGAGCATAACCATGGGTTGGAATTGACTTGATGACAGTGAGCTTGTCTTCTTTTTTTTTTTTTTAAATAGAGCTGCTGTGAGTCATAATTGTCTCAACCACCATAAGTTTAATTGTAAAGTCTTGAAAAGATTGTTGCTAGAGTTATGGATGTCAAAGGCAATTCTGGTTAACATTGAAAGGGATGTGAAGAAAACTTAAGCCATGGCTACCATCTTACAGAATACATATGGCACCATCAACAGAGTGTTGCTAGACATATGGGCATTAAATGTGCTTCTGTTGAGTCTTTAAAGGCCCTTTAGAGTAGTGAGAGAAGATCTTCACCCTGAAACCCACAGCGTTCCTTTTCAGCAGGAAGTAGCTAACAGAATACGCCATCCCCTTTTCCTTATGACTCAGGGTGAAGTCTCTCTCAGGGAGGAGTGATAGGGAATGGCAAAGGACACACTGACAAAGAAGATTAATCAGAACTGGCTTTGACAAGCACTGTGGCATTTAGACAAGAACAAACTGGGAGGAGGGTAGAGAGAATAGTGCAACAATGAATGAATGGAAACCCAAAATCTCTGTAAATGTTTATGAAAATTAATAAAATATAATTATAGAAAAAAAGGGAATGAGAAACCTATAATTGGACAATGGAGAAAAGACAATGCCTTTTTTAGTGCCAAAATACTTGCCTGAGTTATGTTCATTTGGTTGGTATAAAACTTGTAGGTGATGAACTTGGATATTTGATTATGGAGATTCTAAGCAAACTGTTAAAAAGACTACATCGTTTCTCCTTGCCACTTACAGTACAACAAGAGAGGAAACTTATGGACTTAAAAATGAACTGTGTAGAAGACAATATGTGTAAGGGAGCATAACTGAATAACCATCACTGAGGAAACAGTGTAACAAATGATAATATATCCATAGTGTTCCACTATTTTAAAAAGTAATCTGGGCTTACTGATCTGAAGAGACATCCATAATTAGGAGATGAAAAACAAGTTTAGATAAATGCTTACTACAATCTCAGTTGTATCTTGAGAAATAAGTTATGCAAACATTTATAAATATTTGTAAGAGAATAAAGAAAAGGTATGCAAAACACACCTCAGATTTTTTACATTGTTTATCTCAGAGTATAAGGTTGGAAGAATACAAGTTTGAGAAAGGATAGGTAAAAAAGAGACTGTACAAGAATGGAAGTTGTATAGTATAATTGTTGTTGTTGTTATTATGTGCTGTCGAGTTGCCTGCAACTCATAGCGACCCTATATACAACAGCCCTAAACCCTGCTCTATCCTATGCCAATCTCACTGTCTCCGACACACCTGCCCTGATTACCCCAATCACTGAATCAATCTACCTCTTAAAGGGTCTTTCTCTCCTGCACAGTCCCTCCGCTCTCCCAAGCATGTCTTTCTCCAAGGAATGGTTCCTCCTTGTATGCAAGGAGTCATTGTACTGAAAGGAATTGGCAGACACAGAAGAATTTTATGAAACAATATATAAGCAAGAGCATATGGTGATGAAGGAAGAAGTTCAAGCTGCTTTGAAGGAATCGGCCAAAAGATAAGGCCCCAGGAATTGATGGTATAATTTCAATTAACAGATGCTGCTCTAGATATACTCACCAAGTAGTATCAAGAAATCTAGAGGATAACGACTTGGCCAGCTGACTGGAAGAGAACTATATTTATTTCCATTCCAAAGATACAGCGTGTAGAAATTATCAAACAATATCATTGATATCACATGAAAGCAAGATTCTGCTGAAGATTATCCAAAACTGACTGGAATAGTACATTGACAGAGAACTGCCAGAAGTGCAGGCTGGATTTAGAATGAGTTGTGGTACTAGGGGTATTGTAGCTAATTTTGATGTGTCTTGGCTGAAAGCAGGGAGTACCAGAGGAATGTCTATCTGTGTTTTCATTGATTATGCAAAGGCATTTGACTGTGTAGATCACACCAAACTGTGGCTGACTCTGAGAAGAATGGGAATGCCAGAGCACTTGATCGTGTTAATGCTTGGACCAAGAGGCAGTCTTCAGAATAGAGCAAGGAAATACCACATGGTTCAAGATTGGGAAGGGTGTATGCCAGGGACGTGTCCTATCTCCATACCTTTTCAAACTATGTGTAGAACAGATTGTCCTGGAGGCTGGGCTGTATGAGGAAAAGAATCAGGATTGGAGGAAGATTCATCAACGATCTGTGTTATGCAAATGATAACAACCCTGCTTGCTGAAACTGAGGAGGACTTGAAGTTCTTGCTGCAGAAGGTCAAGGATTGCAGCCCTCAATATGAATTGAAGTTCAATATTGAGAAAACAAAGCTTCTCACTACTGGGCCAATTGGCAGCATCATGATGGTTGGTGAAGATACTGAGATAGTCAAAACTTTAGTTTGCTTGGCTCTACAGTCAACAATCTTGGCACCAGCAGCCAGGAAATTAAAAGATGTATTGGGAAGAGAAAGTCTGCTGTTAGGGACCTCTCCAAAGTACTGAAGAGCAATGGTGTCACTCTGGAGACTAAGGTGCACCGGATACAGGCCATGGTCTTTGCAATCACATGCTATGCATCAGAGAGCTGGACAATGACTAGGAAGGATAGAAGGAGAATTGGTGCCTTTGAGCTCTGGTGTAGTGGAAGAGTATTGACTATACCATGGACAGCTAATAAAACAAACAGGTTCATCTTAGAGAGGGTCAAACTAAGCTGGTCCTTGGAAGCTTAGTCTTCATATAGAATAATACAGAATGAAAATGTAAATATAAAATTTTATCACAAAATATTGACTTAAATATGCTGAAGTTGAATAAATGTTAAAGAAGGATGATATGGTATTGCCAATTTTTACAAAACTTACTTTTTTCTTAAATATTACTGTTTTAATATTTTATAATAAAATAATATTGAAACTTTAAAAAAACTGTGTAAAATGAAGACAAAATCTAAAGATTTAGTAAGTTCTGTGGTACAAACACAGGACATATGTTCTGGAATTTTAGGACATGGCTACCCAATCAATTGTTAAGATATTAAACCTATGATTGATGAACCTAATGAATGACCTACAGCAGAAAACCCATCACCTTATACTGAGATGAACAGAGACAAGACAACGGTAAGCGTAACTGCTGGACTTACAGAATTCTACAGGCAGAAAACAGTGTAGAAAAAGAAGCATTTGCTGCACAAGGTCAAGGACTGCAGTCTTTAACATGGATCTTAAATCAACATCAAGAAGACAACGATTCTCACCATTGGGCCAATTGGCAGCACCATGAGAGAGAGTGAGACCAGGCCGCTCCTTGAAGGCAAGGATTCTGAAGCTTCATCTGATGTACTTTGGACATGTTTCAAGTAGGACACAGTCCTTGGAGAGGGATGTCATCCTTGGGAGGGTGGAGGGACAGTACAAGAGAGGAAGACTCTCAATGATATGGATTGATCCAGTGACTAGGGTAATGGGGGTAGATATGTTGGAGATGATAAGGTTAGCACGGAATAGAGCAGGATTTAGGGCTGTTGTACATAGATAGGATCACTTGATGGCACATAACAAAAACAACAATGATAAATGGGAAAAAATTGAGATAGTTAATAATTTAAGCTTGCTCAGTTCCATAATAAACACTCTTGGCACCAGCAGTCAGGAAATCAAAAGATGAATTGCATTAGGAAAATCTGCTGTTAGGGACCTCTCCAGAGTGCTGAAGTACAATGATATTAGTCTAGAGACTAGGTGTGCCTGATTCAAGCCATGACCTTTGCAATTACTTGCTGTGCATCAGAGAACTGAACAATGACTAAGGGTGACAGAAGATGAATTGATACTTTTGAGTTGTGGCATTGGAGAAGAGCATTGAATATACCATGGACTGCCAAGAGAACAAACAAGTCGGTCCTGGAGAAGGTGAAATGAAGTTGTTCCTTGGAGGTAAGGATTTTAAAGCTCTGTCTCACATCCCATGGATATTTTACCAGGAGGGACCAATTCTTGTGGAAGAATATCATGCTTGGAAGGGTGGAGGCACAGTGCAGGAGAGGAACACCCTGAATGAGATGAATTGACATAGTAACTGGGGTAGGTATGTCAGAAACAGTGAGATTGGCTCAAGATAGGGCAGGATTCAGTTATTATACATAAGGTTGCTATGAGTAGCTGTTGACTCAATAGCATATAACAACAACAGCAACAACATGGGGCAGCTTAGAGGTCAACAGAACTGTTAGAAGGAACCTGGGACCTATCTTCAAAGGATGGAGCAACAGCTTTGATGGTTTATAGGGGTAAAGCCATAGCTTCAACTTAGATCTTCACCAACTGTCTTCTGAAGTGTAGGGTTATCATTCATGTGAGCCAAGAAGATGAGGCCGCTACCCAAAGGTGAAGGGACAGGGCTGCTAGGCCCATGGAGCAGGAGTACAGAGCCTATTGGAGTGGAGGGGTGGGGTTGCCACTTCAATGGACTAGGAGAGTGTGGCCACTTGGGCTGAAGAAAGAAATTTGTTGTCCCAGTGGGCCTACAAGGTAGGGCTGAAGTCAAGGGCTGAGGGGCCTTTACCCAGAATCCAGAAGGTGGAAAACACCCAGAATCTGGGGAGATGTCACCATTGCCCAGATAGTCTCAGAGAACAGAAGATTATCTTTAAGCCCTGAGAGCTACTAGAATGTGTCCTTATGGGTCTTGGATTTGCTGGGTGCCTTCTTTCTTCTTAATGTTTGCAATGGAGATGTTTACCTTGTGCCTGTTCCATTATTGTTCTTTAGAAGCAGATAACCTGCCTTCTAAATTTCAGCTTCAAGAGGAATTTTGCCCTTGGATTGATTACACCTAAATTCACACCATATCTGATTTAGATAATTCAGAAGATTCTGGCCCTGGGGCTGATTTAAGATTTTTGAGATGATGTGCTAGAGTGAATGTTTTACATAGTGAAGGTCATACATGTGGAGAGGGCCAAAGGATTTTCTTTGTTATGTTAATGAGGCAGTAATAGTGCAGGTTGTGCCTTAATTAAATCTGTTTCATTTCACATATAAAAAAGCAGGTTGAGCCAGCAAGTCAACACAGATGTGAAAAGAGAGATACTGTGTGCTACCTAAACTCTCCAAGGACACAAGAAACTGAAACTGTGAAGAGACTGACTGACTTTACCTCAGAGCCAACACAGAGAAAAAGCCTTCTTAAAGAATTAGCACCCTGAATTCAGGCCTCTAGACTCCTAAGCTGTGAGAAAAAAAAATCATTTCTATTTGTTAAAGCCACTACTCGTAGCATTTCTGTTATAGTAATTAGATAACTATGGTATGTTAGTTGGAAGCAGGAAGTGGCTTCCACTTCCTAAACAACAGGCCTCTGGAAACTTCGATAAATGACACTAGTTATCAAAAGGCTTCAAGCCTTTTGTTCATAGGGTCGCTATGAGTCCTGTTTGACTCGATGGCAATCAATAACAACAAGAAAAGGGCATATAGTTCCTGAATATATCTCCCATTCTGTAGCATATCTCTTGACTTGGTTGATAAAGTCCTTCGATGTACTAACTTTAACTTTCTGTAACTCTGCATTTCCCAAGTGTATTAACCATAAACATTCTTCTCATCACTGTACCATTTCATTTTCACTGGAACTAGCTTTAGAGAATATAGTTTTAGAGTTTCTAGGTTAATGATAAAAAAAGTCAAACTTACTAATAAGTGCCTGTGACTCTTGGCTGTCTAGAACCAATCTGAATGTCTTTTATAACATACTCATTTAGTGATACAAGTTAACTTTATTATTTTGATCGTCTGGACAGAAGAATTGGCAATATTTCTTGAAAATCTTTGCTTGGAAACTACACTGTGACTCATGTGCTCCTAGGGAGAAATGCTTGAGCCAAGAATAGATAAATTTCACTTTTCATATGGCTCTTACAGAGTCTGAGGTACGTCTTAGTACATATGCAGTACAAAAAGATAGGTAGAATCAAGGACAGAAATGATTGTCATCGAGTTTATTCCAAGTTGATGGTCTGTGTGTCAGAGTAGAATTGGGCGCCATAGTTTTCTAGAGCTAGTTTTTTGTTGTTGTTGGTTTGTTTTGTTTTGTTTTTAATCTAAAGAGAAATTTATTTGCTGAAAAGAATAACTTGGAACAGTAAAAACTGTTATTCTGGGAATATCATTTGGGAAGCATGTGATGAGAGGGCGAGACTCAGCAAACCATGTTAAAAGATGTGAACAAACTATCTTTGAGTTAACTATGTTCTGACTGCAGGACAAAGATATTTTTCCCCCCTGGTATGTGCTGAGATGTGAGTAGTCAGAAGGCCCTGACTTCTTTTTCACTGGCATTTCATCTAGCACAGGGTCCACTACTGCCTCTACTTGGCGTTTTTTTTTTAACCTTTTTCTTTTCTTTCTTTTGGGTGGGGGGCTTTTGGGCTGAAGTCCTGGTCATTTGGTGGTCACATACAACCTCTCCATTCTCAGCAAAAAATTCAAAATTCTCACCACAACAGGGTTGGGGGTTTGTTTGTCTCTGAGCTGCTGTCTCACTTGGTCTCTTTTCTTTTTGGCTTCACAC
Source organism: Elephantulus edwardii (assembly GCF_000299155.1). NCBI lineage: Eukaryota > Metazoa > Chordata > Mammalia > Macroscelidea > Macroscelididae > Elephantulus > Elephantulus edwardii. The sequence continues at coordinate 1,392,268 of NW_006399932.1, read as the reverse complement.
TTGGGGTGCTCATCTTGTTCCTGAAGCTTTTCCTTTTTAGGCCACTTGATCTTGGGTTGGATGTTATTCTCCACATAATTACTTTTTGTTTCTTTTCTTTCCCCCTTTCCATTCAGTTTGATCATTTTAATGGTCAGGTTGTATAGCTGTATTTGTAGCTTGTACTTCAGATCTGTCATGCACTTGGCAAAATATTCCTGGATGGTTAAGGTGCTGGTGGTTGTAGTTTCAATCTCATCTGCAGGAGCAGGGCTGAGTTCATCCTAGAAATGAAACGCACGTTAATCCTTCCTATGAGAACAGGATCCAAATCCCACCCTGGAGCCTGGATAGTGAGGAGGAGCACCTTCCTCCTCCACTCTGGCAGCTCAAGAGTCTTCATATTCTGTCTTTTCCCAAAAATACAATCAAGATTCGTAAATATTATATAATAAACAGCGTTTTTTAAAACTTTAGACTCTTCAAGGATAAAAGATTTCTTCTCTTTATTATCTAAGGAGCCTCATGTTTCCTGGCCATGGCAAGTGTTCGATTCAGCCAGAAACTGGTTAAAATCATCTGGATGAGCAATCCAATTGTCTTCATTATTGATTGTAGCTCCAAGTTCCAGGTGCTTATTTTTTACTTGAACTTTAATATGATCTGTGGCTCCTCACTCCCGAGCTCCTAAACCCTTTCCTTTAGACCATCCCATCTTCTCCAGCATTTTCTGACCAAACTTGAAGTCATTGTTACTCCATGCAGTGTTTTTTGGATCTATCACCCACGACTTGGATCTGCTTCCGACAACTGGTGATGGCAGAGGCCCGTGACTCGCTCTCAGACCACGCTGTGATGAGTCTATCGCTGGTTTTTGAGTAGTAGTGTCTCCAGGTCTTTTCCCTGAGGTGCCTTGGGTGGATTTACACCTTTTAGTTAAGAGCTAAGATGAATTGCAACCATAGGAGCCCTCCATTACTTTACTCCACACAAACTCTTTCTACCTGTGTGCTCCTGGGGTCACAGAGCTCTGATGCAGTTCATGTGTGATAGAAATAAATAGGGATGTCACCAGTAAAATAGATCCAGCTTATTCTTTGATTTCTTGAAGCATAATACCTTTTTTTTTCACATGGCCCTGAAGCCAACAACTTGATAACATTCTTCTCACATGACCCTTTGGAAGAAGCATTCATTTTCTTAACATCTATGAGGATGACACTTATCAGTGTGCTTTGAAAAAGCTGTGACTGGTCAGTTAACTGCTGAGTGCTGATTGTTTGATCTTTACCTTTGGGGCCCTACCCAAAGCAAAGATAGACTGGATTTCATAGAATGCTTGAGTGCCTTATTCTTTAAGGGAAAAGCCCATTGTGAAGAGGGAGTTCTGGCGGTTTAGTAGTGAGTAGTGTGCCTCAACCCAAAGGTTCAAATCCATCAGATATGGGAGAAAGATAGACAATCTTTTCCCATGTGATTTAATGCCTCTGAAAACTCGCTGGATGGTTCCGACTCAATGGTATATAACAACAACCACCACCACTGTAGAGTGCAACATCATTCTTCCTTAATTTTTTATTCTTTGAATAGTAAATCATATGATTAACTGATTCAAAGTGGTCAATGTCAGTCTATCTCAGCTCTCTAATGCCTAGTGTATCAATCTTTATGTGTTCTGTTTCATTTTTTACAATGTCCCATTTTCCTACATACATACTTCATACAGTCCACGTTCCAATTATTCATGGATGCTTGTATGCAGCTGTTTTAGTGTCTTCTTCTAATCTGAAGGCTCTACCTCCAGTGCTATATCTTACAACACTCTACTGTTCATAGAGTTTTTGAAGGCCTATTATTTCAGAAGTGGGTAGCCCATCCTTCTTCTTAATCTGTCTTAATATGGAGCTCTGCTTTAGTATAGTACGACATCTGCAGACAAATGCTTTACTCATAAGAGCAGATTATAAACAAGCAAACACATACATATCTAAGCAATAAAGTGTAGCAACATGCAAATCACTCCCCTAAAACAAGGTACTGATACTTTCATTACAAATATCTTTCTAAAGTAGCACAGATGACACCTATACACATGGACCTCACCTGATGGACTGCAGAAGAAAATGTGCAACAATGAAAAAAATTAAAATCATAAAAGAGAAGGGAAGTCATCTGGGATTGTCCCACATGGGAAGGATTAGAATAATTAAGTACATGCATCATTGTTCTTTCAATATGGCTCCACCACAAGTACTTTCTGGATAGTGTTGGGAGCTTGTGTAGATGATTACGATGTCTGAGAATATGCATGGTTCCCTAGAAGCTCTAGTTTACATCATAAATAGACCTGCAAATATAGCCAGAAGTGCATGATTAGTTGTTGCTATTAGGTGTTTTTGAGACAAGTACAACTCATAATGACCCTATGAACAACAGATCTGAGCCCAGTCCTATCCTGTGGCATCCTCACAATCTCTGACACACTTGAGCCCATTGCTGCAGTCGCTGTGTCAATCAACCTAGTTGAGGGTCTTCCTCTCTTTAGTCATTTTCCTGTAGCATCTGGTCCCCACTGGATCACTTTCATTTCCTTCACCAGCTCCCCCCACCAACCAATTTCTGCAGCTCTGCAACTGCATCCCTGCCCATCCTCACCCTTCTGCTCCCAACTCTCACCTCCTTGTACCCCCAATTTGTTTTTTTTCCAATAAAATTGAAAAAAAAGAAATAGTAAAAAAAAAGATCAAGTCCCTATGTGCATAAAACCTTTTTTTCCAATATCATGAAAAGAAAATCTACAGACTGGGAAAAAAACATTTGACAATGGCATCTCAGTCACGGACCTCTCAACGAAAGTTTACAGGGCCTCTACAAGAAAAAGACTGATAACTCAGTAACAAAAGGCATGAAAAGACAAAGGATGATATTCAGATGTCCAATAGACACAGAAGAAAATGCTCAAAATAACTGACAATCAGAGAAATGTAAATCAAAACAGTAAGAGACCATCTTACTCCAGTAGCAGTAACAAAGTTTAACAGGACGGCAAGCAATAAATGTTGGAGAGAATGTGGAGAGATTGGAACTCTAATGTACTACTGGTGGGACTGTAAAGTGGTACAACCATTCTGGAGGCCAGTTCGGTTTTTCCTCAAAAACCTGAACATATATATCCTATATGACCAAGCTATTGCACTATTAAGAATGTACCCCAAAGAAATTAAAACTGAGAAAGAAATGGAGATGTGTACACCAATGTTCATAATGGCACCATTCACCAAAGGAAGAATATAGAAACAGCGCATCAACAAATGAATGGACTGAATAATTATGGTGTATTCACACAATGGAATACTATGCAACATTAAGGAATGATTATCTTGTAAAACATATAACACGGGAAAGTCTAGAGAGCATTATGCTGAGTGAACTAACTCAGTCTTAAAAGGACAAATACTGCATAAAACCATTATTGTAGAAATAGAAGGATAACTAGTGAAATGTGCATATATGTCCAAAAATGGAAATGGAAGGGGGTAAAAAAAGAGGAAGGGTAGAAATCACTAGGATAGCAGAGTTTAAAGGGCAGACTGGGCAAAAAGGGGTAGAGTAATAAGAAAGATTCGGTAGAGACCTGAAAAGATGGTTTAGTAATGGACACATACCAATGGTAATTGATTATATAAAATATATATGTATAGACTGGATATATTAGCCATTGATAATCTACCTATTTAAATGGCTCCTCTTTGAATTCTCATGTTTTGAAAAAAGTATCTGTTCTTCCAGAAGATAGCAGTGAAAGTGCCCTGCTTTGTTTCTTTGTCTTATCTTTGGTGGTAATCTGGAATTTTGTAAGTTAAGTCATTTTAGACATACATTTATTATCACTGTGGATCCAGTTACCAGGTATTGAGTTACAGTTCTTTTAAGAAATAAATTTTGTGGAGGTGTGGGAGTAAGGAATATATTTTATAAAATGTTACAATGAAACTCATGACTGATTGTTGATTAGTGGGAGTTTTAAAAAGCTGTAATGGACAATTAAGAAAATTATCAGGGTGATGCAAACTATAAGCTTGCCAAATATGGATTTCAGTGTAGATTGTCTTTATCATATGAACCTAAAGGAACAAATTACAGTTAAAGTGTGAATGGAAGAACTTACTATAGTTATAGATCGGGTTGCTGCTGTTTACATTCCTACGCTTTCATAAACCTTTTGGCAGGTATATATATAGTGAACATTTCTCTTTCATGGTCTAAATAGACTGTAAGGCCATGGACACTAACAGCTGATAACTTTGGTCTTTTTTCATGATTATATCTACTGCCTCATCTTGATTTATAAGCAAAACCTGGGAAATCTACAAAAATAAGTGTTTTGTGGTTTATCTAGAAAGAATACAGAAATTATTACTGTTATTTTTGGTGAAGAAAATCAATTTTGTACAGTTTATTTAAATCTGAATAAAATGTGAATTTTGTTAAAAAAATAAAAATATAGAATGTATATGAATGATTATATGAAATACAATGTGTATGAATAAAAATGAAACAATAATAGAAATTTGATTAATAATTTTCTTTTTCCTTCCCCTAGTTTCTAGTTGTTGATGTTGTTATTATGTGCCATTGAGTCACCTATAACTCATAACAACCCTATGCACAACAACTCTGAAGTCTGCCTTGTCCTGAGCCAGTCTCAGGACTGACATTGACACACCTATTCCTATTGCCCCAGTTACTGTATCAATCCATCTCATCTGGGCTCTTTCTTTCCTGCATTGTCCCTCCACACTTCTAAGCATGATGTCCTTCTCCAAGGACAAGTCCATACTGGTCACACGCCCAAAAAATGTGAAATGGAATTTTTCAATCTTAGCCTCCAAGGAGAAACATGGTTCCACCCTCTCCAAGACAGAGCTATTTGTTTTCTTGGCAGTCTATGGCATGTTCAAGACTCTTCTCCAGCACCACAATTCAAAGGCATCAATTCTTCTTCTGTCATCCTTAGTCATTGTTCAGCTCTCTGATGCATAGCAAGTGGTTGTGAAGACCATGGTCTGGATTAGGTGCACCTTAGTCTCCAGACTGACATCCTTGTTTCTCAGTACTCTGGAAAGATCCCTGATAGCAGATTTCCCTAATGCAATTCATCTTTTGATTTCCTAACTGCTGGTGCCAAGAGTGTTGATTGTAGAGCTGAGCAAATCGTAATTGTTAAAACCTCAATCTCTTCTCCATCCATCATGGTGCTGCCAGTTGTCCTGGTGGTGAGAATCTTTGTCTTCTTGATGTTGAGCTTCAATCCATATTGAAGATTACAGTCTTTGACTTTCTGCAGCAAGTGATTTCTCCTCAGATTTGGCAAGCAAGGTTGTATCATCTGTATAACGTATGTTATTGAGGAGTCTTCCTCCAATCCTGATGCCACATTCCTCCTCATAAAGTCCAGCCTCTCAAATAATCTGTCTGCATATAGATCAAACAATATTACTAATATCACCCACAAGCAAAATCCTGCTGAAGATATTAAAAAAATGACTGGAACAGTACATTGACGGAGAACAACCAGAAATACAAGCTGGGTTTAGAAGAGGTCGTGGCACTAGGGAAATAATTGCCAATCTCAGATGGATCTTGGCAGAAAGCATAGCGTACCAGAGGAATGTCTATCTGTGTTTCTTTGACTATGGAAAGGTGTTTGACTGTGTGGATCATAACAAATTGTGGCTAACCTTGAGAAGAATGGGAATCCCAGAATACTTGATTGTGCTTACACAAAACCTTCACTTGGACCAGGAAGCAGTCCTCAGAACAGAGCAAGAAAACATTGAAAACACTGCATAGTTCAAAGTCAGGAAAGAGTGTGCCAGGGATGTGTCATGTTTCCATACCTGTTCAATCTATATGCAGAACAGCTTCCAGTAACAACTGATAAATGCTTGTCTTTTAAAAAAGTTAAAAAGAGGGAACACCTAGAAAAGTTAGGGTAGGCCACTCACATAGAGTGTATTCTTGGTCTTGAAAAGCCTACCATTAGCAGAATGCTGGCTTTCCTGGTGTGAACCAACTCAAGAGAAAATACTTGAATTCATAATATCTGTAAAGAAGAAAAAGAATTGGGACTATAAAGTCTGTGATTCAGCAAATCTAGTAGTAACCCAGTTAAAGTTTAAAGTAGTTAAAATGTTCCTTCTCATTCCTTGAAAAACTCATCCTTGATGCAAGATCAGAAGGTCCTATTATGTTAATAGAAAGGAGTGGCTGCAACAAAAGATTTAAACTTGGTAAGGAGGCTTTCCACAAAATAGTTCCTCAAGTCCAAAAGGACACATCCATCTCCTTTTAAAGATATTTTTTCCCATCCACTTCTATTTTTTTTAATTGCTTTCTTGCCTGTTGGAGTGCACCAGAAAGCCTTCCAATCAGCTCCAGTAACATCCAAGCAATAACAAACATCCAACAACATAGAACAGTTCAGAATTGAAAGGCAAGATAATTACGTACCTCCAAAACCCACTGCTCAAAGCTGCAATAAACATGGGTGTGCATATATCTGCTTGGGTGGAAGTTCTGATTTCTTTATGGTATATTCCCAGTAGTGGAATTGCTGGGTCAAATGGTATTTTTATTTGCAACCTTTTGAGAAAGCGCCATCCTGCCTTCCATAGTAGTTACACCATTTTACACTCCCACCAACAGTGAATTAGGTTTCTAGTTTCTCTGCAACTTCACCAGCATTTGTTGCTTGCTGTTCTGTTAAATTTTGCTATTATTACTGGGGTGAGATGATATCTCATAGTTGTTTTGATTTACATCTCTCTTACAGCTAGGGATTTTGAACATTTCTTCATGTGTTTGTTAGCCATCTGAATGTCTTCTTTGGTGAAATGTCTGTTCATATCCTGTGCCCATTTTTCAACTGGGTTGTTTACCTTTATCTTGTTGTGGTGCTCAAGTACTTTATAAATTCTAGATATAAGACCCTTGTCTGATATGTCATTGTTGTTGTTGTTGTTATATCCATCAAGTCCTATGTACAAGATCCCTAAACGCCATTCTATTCTGTGCCAACATCACCCTTTCAAATACACTCATTCTCACCCCTCCACTCATAGAATCGATTCATCTCATCGAGGGTCTTCCTCTTCTGTGTCGTCCCTCCACTCTCCCAAACATGAAGTCCCTCTCCAAGGACCAGTCCCTCCTTGCAACATGACCAAAGTATGTCAGGTGAAGCTTCAGAATCCTTGACTCCAGGGAGCATTCTGGCTTTACCCTCTCTAGGACAAACCTGTTTGTTCTGATAACAGTCCATGGTATATTCAACACTCTTCTCCAGCACTACAGCTCAAAGGCATCAATTCTCTTTCTGTCATTGCTATTCACTGTCCAACTCTCTGATGCATAGTACATAATGGCAAAGACTATAGCCTGGATCAGGTGCACCTTAGTCTCCAACCTGATGTTGTTGCTTTCCAGTACTCTTGAGAGGTCCCTGACAGCTGACTTTCAGCTGACTTTCCCAATGCAATTCGTCTCCTGATTTCCTGGCTGCTGTTACCAAGAGTGTTGACTGTGGAACCAAGTAAACTGAAACTGTTAACTATCTCAATATCTTCACCATCCATACTGATGCTGCCAATTGGCCCAGTGGTGAGAATCTTTGTTTTCTTAATATTGAGCTTCAATCTATATTGAAGACTGCAGTCCCTGACCTTCTGCAGCAAGCGCTTCAGGTCCTTCTCAGTTTCAGCAAGCAGGATTGTGTCATCTGCATAATGCAGGTTGTTGATGACTCTTCCACCAATCCTGATGCCACACATTCCTCCTCGTACAGCCCAGCATCTCAGATGATCTGTTCTGCTTACAGATTGAAAAGGTATGGAGACAAAATACATCTCTGACAGACCCCTTTCTTGATTTTGAACCATCCAGTGTCTCCCTGCTCTGTTTTGACGATTGCCTCTTGGTCCAGGTATAGGTTTGGTTTGGGATAGTTTTCAGCAGAATCTTTTTTGCATGTGATATCAATAATATTGTTCGATAATTTCCACACTCTGTTGAGTCACCTTTCTTTGGAGTGGGAACAAATATCGATCTCTTCTAGTCAGTTGGCCAGCTGACTGTCATTGCCAAATACTTTTTCCCAGTCTGTGGCTTCCTTTTTCACCCTGTTGGAGAAGTTTTTGGATGTGCATAAGGATTTGATTCTTAGACGATATCATTCATCTATTTTATCCTTTTCTGGTTGTAGGTTTTTGAGGATGCTTGGAAGACTGTTTACGTTGTGGATTAGGACTTCTAGAGTTCTTCTCAGCTTTTTTCTAGTGAAGTTTATGTTGTTGTTGTTGTTATGTGC
>NW_006399932.1:1378601-1382201 GCF_000299155.1 Elephantulus edwardii | reverse complement strand
ATTCCGAGCAGCCTTTTGGAATCTTCTGTTCAGCTCTTTAGTATCTTGAATTCTTCCTTGTGCTTTGGCTTCTCTACGCTCCAGTGCAATCTTCAGAATTTCTTCTGACATCCATTTTGGTCTTTTCTTCCTCTAGTCCTTGATTTTAGTCCTAGGTCCTTAACCACTTTTAACTATGAAAAGTAAGCACAAGTTGGTCATTAGAAAGCATGACTGCTGATATTGCAACTGTTTGTTAAATCCTCTCTGAAGCAGAACCAGCTTTTTATTGACTCTGTTGGTCGATGTTTCTTCTCCCTATTTGGCAACCTGGGTGAAGGGAAAGTATCAGGACGTTGTTGCTGGTGGTGTTTGCCTTTGGGTCAGCTCTGACTCATGATGGCACTATGAGTAACAAAACAAAACTACCTAGACCTGCACCATCTTCATGACCATTGTTATAGCCGTTTTGTTAGTCCAGCTTGACATGCCTTACATAACTAGCCAAAGTCTTGTCTGTCTTTGCTTCTAAGGATTATTCTGATTGCATTACTTTCACAAGCTGATTAATTTACTTACCTCTCATTTATGACAGTCCTCAGACACGGCCTTAGTACTCATTCCAAGCACTTTTCTCACCTATCTGTTCTGGAGATACAGAGCACAGAGAAATTGCCTCAGAAGAACGAAAAGACAGCTTCCAACATGATGTCAATAATTCATCAGACAGCAGTGATGAAGCAACCAGTGCAGGTCGTGCTGGATCTGAACCCTTCCCATGTTGAGAAAACCATGGCAGAGGAAGGGAGGAAGCACACCTGAGTCAACCTGCCCAGGTGCTGAAATAGTCAAATGTGGGTGCACAACGATTACTTAATTCCTGCACCTGTTTTGACTCAGAACACGGAAGTGCTGAGCCAAGAGTAGAGATAGGGAGCCAGTTCTGTCAGCAGAGAGAAACTTTCAGTTATAGACAATAAAGACAAATACTATTACACACATAATCCTAAGAGACATGGAGACAGAGAACTTCATATTGTTACCCATGTACATATATTTATATAATAATTATAATAATAATAAAAATAAAAATTTACTTAACAGTCTAAGAAATTCAAAGCCATTAGCAGCTTTAGTGAAATTTCAGATGATACTGGGAGTTTGGGAATCCTATCAAATGTTTTAGGTAAGATACATGTATACTTTTGATAGGGTTTATGAAGGAATTTCTAAATTTGCTCTTACTCAAACTTAGGAGCCCTAAATCAATTGCATGAATAGACTGTCAATCATCTACAAATGAAATTGAACAATCAGCAGAATGAACTAGGTGATTGGGACCTCCTAAGAAGAAAATCCTTAAGTGAATCAAAAGACTTCTTGAAAAGGATTTTTTTTTTAAAAAAAAAAAAAAGAGAACCAGCAGTCAGAAAAATCAAGACTAATTGCATTAGGAAAATCTGCTATTAAGGACCTTTCCACAGTACTGAAAAGCAACTATGTCAGTCTAGCGACTAAGGTGCACTTGATCAGGCCATGATCTTCGCAATTACTTGCTATTCATCAGAGAGCTGGACAATGACTAAGGACGACAGGAGAGTAGATGCCTTTGAGTTGTGGTGCTGGAGAAGATTCTTGAACATACTGCCAAGAAAACAAACAGGTCTGCCTTGGAGAGGGTGAAACCAAGTTTCTCCTTGGAGGCTAGGATTTTGAGGGTCCATCTCACATACTTGGTGAAAATGACCAGGAGGGACTGATACTTGGAGACGGACATCATGCTCGAAAGGGTGGAGGGACAGTACAGGAGAGGAAGACCCTAGATGACATGGATTGTTACAGTAACTGGGTCAATGCGGGTTGGTGTGTTGGAATCAGTGAGATTGGCTCAGGACAGGTCAGACTTCAGAGATGCTGTATATAGTGTCACTATGGGTTGCAGGTGACTTGACAACATCTAACAACAACAACAACAACAGTATGTGGGGGGAAATAGCAGTGACACAGCTGATAAGGGACTCATCACTACAATTTATTGAAAACTCTAACACTTTAACATGAAAAAGAGAGACAAGCCAATGACAAGCTAGGCAGAAGACATGTCTTCATCAAAGAAGACATCTGGATGGATGGTCAACAAACACATGAAACCAGATGTTGTCATTGTTGCTATGTGCTATTGAGTCAGCTCAGCCAATGGAAATTAATACTTTAAAACAGTACCTAACAATAACCCAAAAATGAACTAACAAAAGAAATTAGTGTTCAGTGGAGGAATCTGTTATTTCTGTAACTAGTGTCAATATTGAAACTATCAACTTCATCTTACTTGGATCGACAATCAATAAATACAGTTGGTACCAGCAGTTAGTAGATCAGGAGGCATATTACACAGAGAAAGTCTGCAGTCAGGGACCTCTCCAAATTACTGAGGAGCAATGATGTTAGTTTGAGGACTGTGGTGCACTTCATTCAGACCATGGTATTTTCAATCCCTTGCTATGCTGCTGAGAGCAGGGTAATGAATAAGGATGGTAGAAGAATTGATGCCCTTGAACTGTGGTGTTGGAGAATATCCCATGGGCTGTCAAAAGGATAAACAGAAATGTTTTGGAGAAGGTACTGCTAGAGTGCTCCTTGGAGGCAAAGATGACAAAACTTCATCTCACATACTTTGGACATGTTGCTAGGAGAGGTTATTTCTCGGAGAGGGACATCATGGTTAGAAAGGGGAGTGGCAGTGAGAGGAAGACCCTCAACCAGGTGGATTGACACAGTGACTGCAGCAATGGGTTTGAGTGTGTCAGAGATTGTGAGGATGGCACAGGATAGGTCAGGATTCAGATCTGTTGTCCACAGGGTCACTATGAGTCATACTCAACTGTATGGCACCTCACAACAACAGCAGCAGAGTCAATATTTACTTCAGAGCAATTACTTTCAAAATGTGTGCTGAGCAGGCTGTGAGGTGTGAGGGAATGACTGATAAAAAAGTCTTCCTGTGTGCAGAGAAATGGAGGTGGGGAAGCAGGCTGTCAGGCTCAGAGAGACTGTGCAACATTTCTATTCATAAAACCCTTCACCAATCTTCTAGTTACAGCAATAACAGATTCCTCCACTAAGCACTAATGTCTTTTGTTAGTTCATTTTTGGGTTAGTGTTAGGGCCTGTCAAGGTGACTGCTACTCACAGTGATCTATAAACAGCCCCGTCCTGTGCCATCTTCACCATCTCTAATATGCATGAGCCACTGCATCACTCCATCTCATTCAGTGTCTTCCTCGGTTATGCAGACTCTCCACCTTTCTCAGCATGATGTCTTTTTCCAAGGATTGGCCCCTTCTGACATCATGCTCAAAGTATGTGAGATGAAGCTTTACCATCTTTGCCTCTAGGGAGCATTCTGATTGCACTTTCTCCAAGACTGAATTATTTGTTCTTTTGTCACGCTATAGCAGACTCAATACTCTTCTCAAACACCACAGATCAAAAGCATTGATTCTGTTATTTTTATTCATTGTCCAACTTTTGCATGTGTAAGGAGTAATTGAAAAGACCTTGGATTGAATCAGGTACACTTTAGTCTTTTTTTTTTTTTCTATAATTATATTTTATTAATTT
>NW_006399932.1:1351726-1377151 GCF_000299155.1 Elephantulus edwardii | reverse complement strand
TTTCCAATTTTGCCAACACCATTTGTTAAAAAGGCTGTCATTTCCCCACTTAACTGATTTCATCTCCTTGTCAAAAATCAGTTGACCATAGTTAGATGGGCTGATTTCTGGGTTCTCAATTCTATTCCATTGATCTATGTGTCTGTCATCGTACCAGTACCATGTGTCTTTTTGTTTTTTTTCTTATTTATTCACTGCTGTTACCATGTTGATTGTGGATCCAAGTAACATGAAATTATTGACAGTGGCAAACTTTTCTCCTTTTATCACAATGCTGCCTGCTGGCTCAGTGGTAAGGATTTTTGTTTGCTGAGATGTAATCCATTGCTTTATGTCTTTGGTGCCTTAGAGCAAATTTCTTTAGAATCATTTTCTTTCTCTACAAATTGCCAGATTTCATTCACTTGTTCGAAGAAAAGCCTTCCACTGAGTGCCCTATTTCTGTTACTGTCTCTCAAAGAGTCTCCTGAGCCACTGAGATACAATATGTCTGTGGCATGTGTTTGAAGACCTGCAGCCTCAAGCTATCAAGGTTGCTGATGTTGTGTCTTTATTCAGCTCCTTGTCAGGGTGCTGCTGCTGGACCGGTGAGAGTTGTTATGTCAGTGGGGCTTGCAAGAAGAGGTATGGTGTCACTGTCATTGACATTCACAATTTTAATGATTACTGTCTGCGTCTTTTGGTTTTTTTGAAAAGAAATCCCTCCTGTCTGTGGAGTTAGAATGACTTGTAGCTAACCCTCCAGTGGGTCACTAAGGCTGTAAATCACACAGGAGATTGCCCCTCTTCCTTCCTCGGGACCACTGGTGGATTCAGACTGACTGAGAGAAGCTGCCTTTGGGTTATCAGCTCCCTTTCAAAAAGTGGTGGGTCACAAATGGTCTACAAATTGACTTTAATAATTTGCAGTATTTTAATCTACAAAAATTCGAATGGAAAAATAAAATATGTTTAATTTTTTAAAAAGAAGAGGAAAAATTAGTTGGGAAGATGGAGAACACGCATTGGATCCCTGCCATGAATTGCTGAGGACAGAGACGATGAGCTGATGATGTCTGGTTTCCTTGAGTAGCTTGAAAATCAAGTTATCATGGACCTGAGACTTAACAATTTGCCAATTTTCGATTTTTAAACTGTACAAAAAGAGTTTTGAATGTTGCTAAATACATTTAAGGCAACTCACACGACCACATACAATATTTATTGATGTAATTACTACTTAGATTCAGGTGCCTAGGAAAAGACATCAACATTAAGTGTCACTTTTCTTCTGTACTTGCGGCAGAGGCAGTATCGATCAACACCTTTTAGCAGCCTGTAGTCTGCAGCCAGTGGTTTTAGAGTAACATGCAATCAGCTGACTTCTCTTATGGTTCTTTCTCTATGACTGTACACCGAACAGTACTAGAAGAGACCTACCTGCCTGTAGCTGCTTGTAGAAATCTTCAAGCTCCATATCTAGTCACTCACTGCCTTTGAATTAATTCCAACTCACAGTGGCCCTTCATCAAGTTTCTAGACTGTAAATGTTAAGGGGAGGAGAATGCAAATCTTTTTCCCACTGGTGGATTCAAACCGTAAGAGACGTAGCCTTTTGGTTAGCACATCATAATGTAGACTGTGCCAACAGACCCCCTTTTGGTATCTAATAATGATGTTGTTATGTGTTGTCAAGTCTGGACTGACTTACAGGTTTTCAGAGGCAGTAACCTGCATAGAGAAGACTGCTCCTGTGGAGCAGCTGATGGATTCAGACCCTGTGCCTTTGGGTTGGCAGTGCAACTCCTTACCACTAAACCACCAGCTCCTTGGTATCTAATGTTGTTGTTATGTACCACTGAGTCATTTGCAATTCATAGCGACCCTATGCATTGACTCTGAACCCTGCCCTATCTCAAACGAATCTCACTGTCTCTCACACACTATCCCAGTTACTGTGTCGATCTGTCTCAGCCAGGGTCTCCATCTCCTCCTTTCCAAACATGATGTCCTTCTTCAAGGACTGGTCTCTCTTGGCAACGTGACTAATGTTTGCAAGATGGAGCTTCAAAATTCCTGCCTCAAAGAAGCAATTTGGTTTCCCCTTCTGCAGTACAGACCTGTTTGTTTTCTTGGCAGTCCATGGTCGATTCTTCTTCTGTCATCCCTAGTCGCTGTTTAGCTCTGTGATGCATAGCAAGGAATTGCTAAGACCATGGCCTGGATTAGTCATAATAGGTTTCCTTAACTGAAGAATTTTACTTTGTAGTGTATGATAGTGCTTTAAAGTGTTTGTGAGAGGAAGTCTTAAGTAGTAGGCCCATTTGTAGGTTGTTGCTATTGTTGAGTGTGATAGAGTTGACTGTGACTCATAGCAACGCTATGAACAATGGCTTTGAACCCTGCCCTATCCTGTGCCACCCTGACCATCTCTGACACACTCGAGCTCATTTTTATGGTCACTGGGTCGGTCCATCTCATTGAGGATCTGGCTGATACTCCGTCTTTCCAAACATGATGTCCTTTTCCAAAGACTGGCCCCCTCCTAACAATTTTGTCTTCAGAGCCCCTGACTGCACCTTTTCCAAGGGTAGCAGATTATGACCTGTCTGGAAAATAGGGGAAGGCAATGGTATTCATTTGCTTTAAGGAACTTTTCATTAGAGGAACACCTTAGTTACTTTATAAACAGTAAAATCTAAGCTTTGATAGCATTTTCAACTCCCTGTCAAGAGCAAGTTAAGTTAAAAGGGGTTAATTTTGCTCATAATTGTTGTTGTTGTGTCAAGTCAGAACACACTCATAGCTGACCCTCTAGCAACATTTGCTTTGATACTTTCAAATAAATGAAATAAAGAGCAATCTCACTGGAAAATAGGGGCATAAAAAGTCATCAGACTAATAATAATTTTAAAACCACTTGTTGTTGTTGTTAGGTGCTATGACTCATAGAGTATGACTCATAGAGACCCTGCGAACAATGAATCTGGACCCTGCCGTATCCTGCGCCGTCCTTGTCATCTCTCACACACTTGTATCCATTGCTGAAGTCACTGTGTCAATCCAACTCATTGAGGGTCTTCCTCGCCTTTGCTGATCCTTGCTATTCCAAGCATGAAGTCCCTTTCCAAGAAATGCCCCTTTCCCATGTCCAAAGTAGAAGCTATGAAGCCACTAAGTTGGTAAAAAAATTAAGAAATCTGATACTAGCACGTTTTCAGAGGCTATAAACCACACAGAAAGAGACTGCCCATCTCTCTTCCTCAGAGAACTTTGTGGATTTGAACCACCTTTCTTTGGGTTGACAGTTCAACTCCTTACCATTAAATCAGCAGAACTTATGATAAAGTGGCGTGAATAGTTTGTGCTTGGCTGCTAACTGAAAAGTTGATGGTTTAAACTCATCCCGTAGCTATGGAAGAAGTCCTGGCAATCCACTTTGGGAAGATTAAAGTTAAAAAAAACCCCTCAGTCTGCATTTTACTTGAGTCAAAGATGGTATTGCCTTGAGTCAAAACTGAAATGATGGCAACAGTTTTAATGCAAGTGTGAGTTATAGTTGTTATGTGCTGTTGAGTCAACTGCGATTCATAGTGATCCTGTAAATGGATTGTAGAGCAATTAGAAAACCCAACTCCAAACGAACGCAGACTGGTTTATTCGGAGACTCAGAGTTCTTACTTCTGTGTGGGCTCTATCATTTTATTGGATGCATCTGAAACATCATCACAGAGTGATGCCACGCTCTCACTTTACAGCCTCTTGTTTTGGAGTCTTATCTTCTTGAGATTTTCTTCCAGGACCTGAATCTGTTCGTGAGCTGTCTAGATGGTTACATGTGTCCAGGACCCCACGAGGCTGCCTATCTCATGAGTACTTGCCCAGGCCTAACTTGACAAAGTTCCCCTGTGGCCTCTGAAATGACTCATGTAAACCCCACAGCTCTAAGTCTCTAGAATTTGAAGTTAGATCTCCTGTGTCTCCTCACTACTCACTCACCTGTTTTCTCTTTCAGTTGATTCCATGGATCTGGATTCTTCTGCGGTTGCTCACTTCATGAGAGAGGATGAATGTCCCACAGGGAAGAGATCATTGCTTTGACCAGGCAGGTAGCAGTAGCCATGCTTCTGAAGGAGACCATCCAAGAAACTAATGGGCACTTTTGCAGACTAACGCTGTGTCCCATTCACACCCCCCCACCCCGGGAAAAGTTTACAAAATTTATAGTTAAGAAAACCTCAGTCTACTGATGGCATTGCCTTGAGTCAAAATTAATTTTGCCCATTCTGAAGGCCCACTAGAAGGAGCACCAACTAACCCATGGTCTTTAACTGGATCTTCAGTAAAGGAATGAATATTGTTGGTCTAGTCTGGTGGCACAATAGCTAAAGCATTTGGTTGCTGAGTGAAGGGTTGGCAGTTTGGACAGGTCAGACAGGAGAAAGCTGTGGTCATCTGTCTCAGACGCTTACAAGGAAGTCCAGTGAATACCACTATCATTCACATATATGCACCAACAACCAGAGCCAAAGAAGAAATAGATGATTTCTACCAACTCTTACAGTTGGAGATAGACCGAACATGCAATCAAGATGCATTGATAATAATGGGTAACTGGAATGCAAAAGTTGGGAACAGAGAAGAAGAATCAGTAGTTGGAAAACATGGGCTTGGTGACAGAAATGAAGCTGGAGATAGAATGATTGAATTTTGTACAATCAATGACTTATTCATTGAAAATACATTTTATAAGAAACATAAACGCAGGCTATACACATGGATTTCACCTGATGGTATGCATAGGAATCAGATCGATTACATCTGGGGGAAAAACCGCTGGAGAAGCTCAATATCAGCTGTGAAAAGTAGGCCAGGAGCTGATTGTGGAACAGACCACCAACTATTCATATGCAACTTCAAGCTGAAACTGAGGAAAATTAAACCAAACCCACAGGAGCCAAAATATGACTTTGATTTCATTCCACCTGAATCATCTCAGGAACAGGTTTGAGGCCTTGAACACTCATGAGCGAAGACCAGAGGAGGATGTCAAATGTATCATCCAGGAAGAGTGCAAATGGTCATTACAAAGACAGAAGAGGAAGAAAAGACCAAAATGGATGTCAGAAGAAACTCTGAAGATTGCACTGGAGCGTAGAGAAGCCAAAGCACAAGGAAGAATTCAAGATACTAAAGAGCTGAACAGAAGATTCCAAAAGGCAGCTCGGAATGACAAAATATTACAATAATGAAAAATCATGATAGAGAAAAGATTGATCTGTCAACAAATTCATTGTACTTGAATCAACAATCAATACCCTTGGTATTGGAAACGCTGCGGGGGCACTTCTGCTCTGACCTCCAGGGCAGCTATGAGTCAGAACCAACTGTGTGACAATGAATTTGGGTCTTACTGGAACCCCTTTTTCTGAGCATTCTCTCTTTCTCTCTCTCTCTCTCTTTCTTCTCTCCCCACCCCCTTCTTTTCTTTCTTGTTGTGTACCCTCGAATCGGATCCGATTGGCACAGGACAAGATTGCATCTGGTGGATTGCAGTGCAGCCCTAGTAATATATTTCTTGATGGAATAATCTGTTAGAGATCGCCAAACTTTCTGTCTACAAATGGTTTATTAATATATTATAGGCATCTATAGATGCCTAAAAGCAGTCAATTAAGAATTTCCATTGATCTACCTAATTGCCAGTACTTCTTAATATCAGATTTTTTAATTCCTGCCAACTTAGTGGTTTTATTATTACCTTATCATAGTTTTATGACTTTTTGATTCCTGATTGCCAGTGAGATTGCTCATCATTTCATTTATTTGAAAGTATTGCTTTTCACACCTAAATATTTAAGGAACTAAGCCAGTGTTTTTGTATGGTTTTTGGTATATTGTGGATGTTGTGGTGATTCTTGCCCTCTGTTTGCCAAATGTGTTCTAAATCCTAATCCTGTACCTGTGGTTATAGCTCTGTTTAGGAATGGGCTATGTGTTATATTGATTAAACAAGATCTGCGTGAGACATATCTACCTCATGCAGATCTTGATTTAGTCACATTTGTGATGTAGATTAAACAAGATAGCAGAGAAGAAATGGAACAGGAGAGATGTCAAGCTTGATGACAATGGTCCAGGAGCAGAAGCTCAAAGAGACAAGGGCTTTCTCCAGAATCCACAGAGAAATGAAGCCTTCCTCTACAGTCACCATCCTGAATTCAGACTTCGAGACTCCTAAATTTCGAGAAAATGCATTTCTGTTTGTTAGGGAGCTCTGGTGGCCTAGTGGCAAGAAGATGCGCTGCAATCCCCAAGGCATGCAGTTCAAACTTACCAGCTGCTCCACAGAAGGATGGACAATCTCCTCCCCTGTGATTAACTGCCTCTGAAAACCTGCTGGACGGTCAGCTAAGGGTCTGTTCCTACTCATGGTACACAACAATAACAAAACCACCCACTTAAGGAATTTCTGTTGCAGCCCTAGATAATTAAGACAAGAATCAATTTAATTCCTGTTTAATGACAGTGAATGTTTTGCATCTGATAGGCAGTGAAGACCTGTGGCCATGAAAAGGGGATAAAAGCTTGTATTAACCAATTTAAAGTCATTGGTGGTTTGTGGTTGTGTGTGTGTGTGTGTGTGTGTGTGTGTGTGTACTGTCAAATTGGATCTGACTGGTACAGAAGGAGATTATCCCTCCTTCTCCAGTAGAGCATCTGGTGGATTCGAACCACGTACCTATGGGATTGTAGTACAACTTCTTGTCATTAGGCCACCAGAGCTCCCTTGTTTTGTTTTGGTTTTTTATGGTGATAAGAAGTCAAGGCTCTCAACTGTCATATACTTCATGCATTCTTTGGATTAAATCTATTTAACTGTGTATGCCTATGAATTATAAATTCAATTAACAATGTCCTATCCCCTTCTTCACAAGACATAACCCCCACCTTCCTGGGGGAGGGGAGGAATATTGAAGACCCAGATGGCAATAGTGTTGTTGTTATGTGCCATTGAATTGCTTGCGACTCATAGCAACCCTATGTACAAGAGCCCTAAACGCCATTCTATCCTGTGACAACCTCGCCATCTCAAACACACTCATTGCCACCACTCCACTCACAGAATCGATCCATCTCATGGAGGGTCTTCCTCTCCTGCGCCGCCCCTCCACTCTCCCAAACATGATGACTCTCTCCAAGGACCAGTCCCTCCTTGCAACATGCCCAGATAGATATTAAGTCTCTCTCATTGCCATCCCTTCACAGCTGACCCTCTAGCAGGTTTTTAGAGGTTGTAAATAGTGTAGGAGGAGATTGCTCATCTTTCGCTCTGATGGATTTGAACCATCAGAGAGGCACCACCTTTGGATTAGCAGCACTACTCCCAACGGGCTAGGCCACCAGAGCTCCCTAAAGATCCAGAACTGGGATGCTAGCCTCTGCAGTTCCTCTTTGTTGTGGTGGTGATCTGGGTAGACCAGTCTGGTAGCTTCTCCTCCAGGTAGGTCTTTATCAATGCTAGAGGCACTTTTCTTCCCACTTCAAAATGGAAGGGTATCTGGGTGGTTATTGACTCTGTGAAAACTTCCCTCTCAGGAGCAGCCAGGCATATAGCTTTGGAGGGCCCGACCAGAGGCATTCCAGGCATAGGGCACTTAGTTATCCAGAGCTCCACACCATGAAATGAAGCATCAAACTCAAACCCACTATTAGTAGATTCCTACAGAACAGCCTTAAAGGACAGAGCAGAACTGTCCCATAGAGTTTCCAAAGCTGTACTCTTTCTGTAGTGTGTAACATACTGAGCTGTTAACCAAAAGTCTGGCAGTTCAAATCCACCAGGTACTCCATGGGAGGAATGATGGGCAGCCTCCTCCTGTAATAATTTCCAGCCCCAAAATCCCAGTGGAGTTAGAATTGCCTTGTCAACAAGTTGAGTTTTAGGATCGTTATGGGAGCAGATTGCCACATCTGTCTCCCAGAGGCTGGTGGATTTGATAAATTCACTGAAGTTACCAGCCACTGCAACACCCGCAAAACTCCCTCCGTACAAACTTACTCACTCTGAAATGAAGCACTGAAACGGAAAAACCAAAACACACTGCCACTGATCTGATTCCAGCTCACAGTGACCACCTACAAGGTTGCCAAGGTGGTAAATCTCTCCCTCCCCACCTTCACCCTCCCCTGCACAGGGCAGCTGGGGACTCAAACCACTAGTCTGTTAGTGGCCAGCACGTAACACGTGATACTGCCAGAGTTTCTTGAGATTTTTTTTTTTCTCACTTGTCTTCTCTTTCCAAGCAGTCTCTCCAGAGGTCAGCCTTCTGGTTTTAAACCTCAGAGTTTGTGGGCTTAATCTTTAGCGGTAATTCTATCTTCTCTTCAGAGCAGCCCGAGGGCTCTCACACAATGCGCCCTCTAGAGGCCCCCTGCGATATACCAGTTAAATCCAGTGGAAGTTTTCATTACATTTTTAAAAATTATTAATTTTAATGAAAATTTACTGAGACTTTGGATTTCCATTCGTTCATTGTTGCACTTTTCTCCCTCCCCACCCTTCCCCCCAGTACATTCTTCTCTTTGAAAAGTAAAAGAAAAATTCTTTCATTGTTTTACAATCCCTCTCTCCACTCCACTATGCAGGCATCGTTCTGGACTCCTGTCATGACATTAATACCTAATCACATATACCTTTTAAACAGTTCTCTCCCTCATCTGTTTCAATGCAGTATACATTATTTATCTCATCTTTCTCAGTCTCCCTCCAACCCCGATGCCAGTCCTATTTTACAACAGTGGCACTATGCTGTATTTGTCCTTCCCCCCGCCCCCTACTCTTTTTTTTAAAACGATTTTTTAATTCATTATTAATTTCAGTGAAAATTTACAGAAACTTTGGATTTCTATTCATTCATTGTTGCACTTTTCTCCCCTCCCAACCGTTCCCCCTAGTACACTACCCTCTTGGAAAAGTAAAAGAAAAATTCTTTCATTGTTTTACAATCCCTCCCCCCAGGTCCACTCCACTATACAGCCTTTGTTCTGGACTCCTGTCATGACAAAAATACCTAATCACATAACCCTTTTAAACAGTTTTCTCTCTCATCAGTTTCAATGCAGTATTCGTTATTGATCCCATCTTTCTCAGTCTCCCCCTCAATCCCGATGTCAGTTCTGTTTTACAACAGTGGAACTATGCAGTATTTGTCCTTTTGTGACTGAGATACTTCACTCAGCATAATGGCCTCCAGGGTTACCCATTTTGAATAATATTTTCTGAGTTCCTTGTTTTTCAATGCAGCGTAGTATTTCATTGTGTGAATATACCACAGCTTCTCTATCCATTTGTTTGTTGATGGGCACTTAAAGAGACCATAACTGCCACCCAAGTAGATATATGCACATCCATGTTTATCACGGCTTTCACTATAATTTGACACCAAACAAAAAAGACACTATCACTATCAACAACCAAGTGTGAAGGAGCTCTGGGAAATGGGTGCAACAATGACTTCTAAAGTTACATTTCTCTTCAAAGAATCTCTGGTAATGTAGTCCGCGGAGAGTTGCACAGCTAACCCATGAAATGAAGCATCCATCCTGTCTGGCGGTTCAAAGCCAACAAGCTTCTCTGTGGGAGAAGGATGGGCAGTTTCCTGTGATTTACAGCCTTGGGGAATGGGTCAGCTATGAGGCGATTCTGACTCCACAGCTATGAGTTTTGAGTTTTAAAAAAATTTTTCTTAAAAATAAAAGTCTAAGCTTAAACTCAGACATGTTTATTTGGTCAAACCCTGTTTAGTGAATTTTCACATGAACTTGGATTGACCTATGTAGCTTTCTGAAAACTGAGAACACACCTTTTCCATGGTCTCCATGCTTACCTGTGTGGAGAGGAGAATCTCCCTTACTTTTGTTACACCCTGACGATTTTCGATTTTCGAAGTTGATCTTTACAGGACTTCTTAATCTTTTCTCAAACAGTTGTCCCAGAGTCACCTCTGTCTCCTAGCAACCCACACTGTGCCAGAGCAAAGCTGGGCCCTGTAGGGTTTTCAGTGGCAGATTATTTTGGAACTGGACCACCAGGCTTCTTCCGGGTACACTCGAACCTCCAACATTTCTGTCAGTGGATGAACAAGTTCCTTTCACCATCTAGGAACTCTCTCCATGTCTGATGAACCAACTTTCACTCTCCAAAGAGTGTTTACTCCCATTATTGTCAGCAGAAACTTCACTTAAAATTATGAAGGAAAACAATCTACATTTTCTTCACCTTCTGTAGCTAGATTTTGCAATGCTCTCTGTAGGAGGAAATAAAGGAAAACTAGGTTTTGTAAGCAGGTTTGGTTTTGGGTGGTGTTTGTTTGTTTGTTTGTTTTTTTAAGGTTTTATGTGACTCTCAGTAGGAGGACAGGAAAAGGACCTGGACCCAGTTCCAGATATCCACTCACAGTGCAGGAGATGGACAGAGAAATAATTTTCTGAGAACTAGTGTGCTACAGAAGCCCTACTCCCCACAAGGGGTTTTCCAGCACTGCAATTCAGAGGCAGTATCAAAAGACCAAGTCACCTGAAATGACCTACACTAAGGAGAGAGAGAGAAAAAAGAAAGACCTGGTGTCTTTAATTATATGGCTGGTAATTCTCACCTAGAGGGAGAAATTTCACATCTATTTAGCTGACATTGTATTTTCCAATTAAAATCAAAAGCCATGACATTGCCAAATAGAAACTTACACTCTTGCTCATTTCTCAAGTGACATGAAAACAAAACTGATTGTCTTTAAAATATTTATCAGATGTAGGCTTGTGTTTGAATTGTAATATCCCTGGCAGGCTTGAAATGTCCTCTCTCTGGTTATTTCATTATTGATTAGTCAGACAAAAATTTTACTTAATGCAGCGACTATAATGTGTTTACAGGGATTAATTTACTCACTCTTGAGGACTGATTTAATTCCTTTATGGTAGCAATTTTTCTTTATTTTTTCTTTCTCAAAGAGATATATGCAAATATATTTTACTGTTCTATCGGTCACAATAACTGGAGTGTAATTTAATAATGCATTTCTATGTTTGTCATATTTAGCTGCCCATCAGAATTATCTGGAGGACTTCCTAAAAATGCAGGCTCAAAAAAAAAAACCCATAAAAAAAAATGCAGGCTCCCAGGTTTTACCCCAGACTCAATGAAATATAGTCTCAGGGGATGTGATCTAGAAATTCTTCTACTTGGGAAGCTCTCAGTGGTACTAACACAGCACTCTGTCGATAGGTTGGAGGTTGGGAACTGAGGTATTAAGGGTTTATTGTTCAAAATGTCATTTTGCCCTGTGGATGGGCAGGAAAATGTGAATAGGGTGTGTTAGCCTATTCACCAGGGTGTTGGTTGGCTAGTCTTGCCACTAAATTGAGTGGCTCCAGCAGCAGAAATGGAAGATCTTCCCTCCTAGCCACAAGCAAGAAGAGTATGTAGCATATTCTTTCAGTCCATATTCTTACACCAGTCAGACCAGACATCTGGGAGCAGTAGCCATAGGAGCCGCAGCAGAGAACCAGAGCCCTGAGACAGAGCAAGCCTCGGGACTGCTATACCATTGAACCAGAGCTAAGAGCCTTTTGCCCAAGTTTGTAGGAGGACTGTAGGAGGATGGGTGGGATGGTGGGGAGCCATAATTGGCGGGTCTGAGAGCTTTGTAAACCCTTAACACCCGCATGGTGTGGTGGATTCAAACAGAGGGGCGTGGCCTTCGGGCTGTCAGCACAACTCCCTGTGGATGACCTGACCAGAGTCCCCCTTTAATTGTTCTGCACTGTTGAGTCAGAATCAACCCATAGCTGCACCTCCAGTGGGTTTTCAGAGGCAGTAAATCGCCCAGGGGGAAGATTCTCCATCTTTCCTCCATGGAGCATTCCTCCATGGAGCAGCTGGTGGATTCAAACCGCATAACCTTGCATTTGGCATTGCAATTCCTACCACTAAGACATGATGGTTCAAATTGCTCCCCTCCTGCCCCCAAGGATTGCACCAGTTCACCAGGCAGCAAGAAGACTACCCTACTGAATGACCTTATTGTTTCTAATAGTGTTCCTGTTGACCTTCTGTTCATTTGTTCTTCACATTATGCAATACTACTTGTTCAGAGAGAGAATTTTACTTCTCCCTTTCCACTACCCTGCCCCCTCCATCATTTTTATTAAGTTTTGGTGACAATATATAAAACCAATAATACTTACAGTCACAATTTCTACCAATAGCTCAGTGACACTGATTACATACTTTACAATGAGTCACTTTGTCGGTATATCTACCCATAATGTTTAGACTGTTTGCCCCTTAAAGTTCTCATCTATGGTTTAGGTTGACTCTGATGAACTCCTCTAGACAACTATTAAGAACATAATTCTCTTAAAAAAGAGAACATAATTTTCAAGCCTAACCTTTTTTTTTGGTAGATCAACCCATAAAATACATATATTTATTGTACAATTATCCACCAATGGATTTGATTCATACAGCCCCCTAAATGGTGCCTCCACTTTTCCCAATTATTTTAAGTCCTTGAGAGCCTCATTGTAGATCACAGCCAAGGCCCCCAGGAAAGTGACATATTTTTGGAAGTTCACCTCCAGATCCTTATTCTGGTTCAGTTCATCCATCAGCTTTACAATTTCAGCATCCTGCAGCTTTGAGCCAATGCTCAGCTCCTTCTGGATCAGCTCCTTCAGCTCCTTCTTGTTCAGGCTGTTCTTGTCACCCTTTGCCAGAATATTTGTGGAAGATGCACACAAGGAGGCCAAGAGCCTGGTGCAGAGTGCACGCTGTGGCTGGGGGCTAGGGTCGGGGCATGAATGTGGATGCAGCCAAGTCCACAAGGAGGTCAAGTCTAACTTTTTTTTTTTTTAAATAAAAAAATTGATTGAAACAGTTTTCTAGTTTAACAATAGCTTCATGGGACATTTTCAGTTCAAAGTTTGAAGATTATTTCTAGGCATCAGACATAGGAATTCCCCAGACTCAGAGTTTCTAGTATATCTGGTTTCCACATGAATTCTCTCTCACACATCTTTTATACATCTTTTTTATTTATTTTTGGGTTTTCATTGACTGGTAACTCCAGAGAAATGTTAAACAGTAGTGGCATTTTAAAAATCTTTTTTTCCTGAAATTTTGAGAGTGTCTGTTATTTCTCCTTTTGTGCCTTTACCCCCTGATCCTGTGAGAGTAGTTTCTATTGTTGTTGTTGTATGCCATAGAGTTGGAACTGACCCACAGCTGACCCTTCAGTGGGTTTTCAGAGACAGTTAATAGCTCAGGAAGAGATTGTCCATCCTTTTCCCATGGAGCAGCTGGTGGCCTCGAAGCATGTGCCTTTGGGATTGCAGCACCTCGAAGCATGTGCCTTTGGGATTGCAGCACAATTTCTTAACATTTTCCCTTTGCCAAAATTAAAAAGAAAAAAATTAGAACAGCTGTTAATCTTATCAAAAACTTTTTCAAAATTGATACAAATTACTTTCTTAAAAATTGTAATATTAAGTGAGATTACTTAGAAAAGCCGAGATGTTTGATTGCCTTGCATCTATCAAAAAATGTTATGATTGAAATATTATTTGTAATAAAGAACAAAAACCAGATAAACAATCCTGGAAACTACAGAAATACCTTATTCAGTAGGGAAATGATTGAATGATAGTATTTTCTTTTTTTTTTTTATAGTATTTTCATATAGTGAAAAATTATGAATCTCTTGTAACAGATCTGAAGTTGACTTATATAGACCAAGTGGAATAAATTCTTAAGATATTTTGTCAAATAAAGTAAGCATGCACGCTACTGTTTGCTCTCATTTGTGCAAAAAATAGTGACATGTACACACATATGAAAAGAACAAAGATACTCAACAGCATTTGCTTCTTGATGAAGGTTAAAGTATGGAGAATCTGAGATCATTTATTCTTTGTTGAGTTTGAGTTGTTTGGTTTTTTTAAAAAAATATGTATTTATCCTGTTTTCAGTGATCAAAATAGATAACAAGAAATAGTGATTATGTTGTGATTGTTGTTATAGATCACCAAGTTGGAAGCTGCTCATGACTGATCTTGCAGTGGGTTTTCAGAGGCAGTTAATTGCACAGGAGATTGTCCATCTTTCTCCCATGAAGCAGCTGGTGGATTCGAGCCACATGCCTTTGGACTGACAGTGCAATTCCTCACTGTAAGGTCACCACACCATCCTAATTTTTATGGCGATCTTAAAATAAAAATTATTTTGACCATGTAAAGGGTTTAAATGCTAATTAGTAAAAGGGGGGAAATAATAGTAAATTGTTGTGGGCCTGTCAAATTGGAACTGAGTCATAACTGACCCTCTAGTGGGTTTTCAGAGGTGGTAAACCACACATTAAGAGACTGCTCGTGCTTCTCGTATGGAGCACCTAGTGGATTTGAACCCCATGCCTTTGAGATTGCAGTGCAGTTTCTTACCTCTAGGTCACCAGAGCTCTCTAAACATAAGTTGTTGTTGTGTACCTTCGAGTCAGAACCAGCCCGTAGTTGACCCTCCATTGGATTTTTAATAGGGAATAAATCTCATGAGAGGAGATTTCTCATTGTTGTCCTTAGGAGCAGCTGTTAGATTGGAGCAGCTGTTAGATTTGAACCCTGTGCTTCTTGTGTTGGCAGTTCAACATCTTACCACTAAGCCACCAGAGCTCCCTAGATGTAAGTAATAGTGGTAAAATGAGTCCTATAGGGCTGTTTTCTTCTTCTTTTTCCCACTTGAGGTGACTGTCTCATACTTCCCATCCTTGTCTAGACTCTCTGCTTGGAGCACCAGCTTCTGGTCTTTTCTGCACAGCCCCCTCTTGCTGTACTAGGAGTTGCTGCTAGCAGAAGTGGCCTCACTCTTGCATCTAAGGAGTCACATAGCCCTTTCCTAGTAATTGTTCTCTGAATAGAGTTCATGTCTCCAATCTTAAGGCCATGGGAGAGCCATTTTGGCCTTAGTCCTACAGGTCCTCGTTCCGTCTGGATAGACAATAATAGGGAAATGATTTAGTAAATCAAGGCCAACAAACATACATTTTACATGATAACATACATTTCAATTAACAATTGTCACTATGAAAACTTGTAACAGAAAATGTCTGTCATATGACAAGTGGAAAAAAAGAGCCCACAAACAGATCATTGACACACTGTGATTTTAAATCTGTAAAAATAAAAGAGACAAGTAAATGTGTAGGGAGTTCTGGTGGCTTAGTGGTAAGAACTTGTACTACTAATTCAAAGGCAAGAAGTTCAAATCCACCAGCTGCTCTGAGGGAGAAAGATGGATGATCTCCTCCTGTGCAATGCATTGTCTCAGAAAAAGCCTCCTAAGGGTCAGCTATGAGATAGTTTGACTTGAAGATACACAACAACGACAACAACAGACTAAAAAAGATTAAAAGGTAAGGAGTTTGGGGAAAGCAATAGATATTCCCCAGGTACCTTCTTAACACTGGCATTACACCAGTGTATTTTATTAAAAATAAAAAAGGAAGTGGTCAAAGTAATTGATTCTGAGATGCTGATATAAAAAGTGATAATGTGTTTTCTTCTAATTTTCTCATAAGGAGAAGGAAGGAGGCTAGGTAGTAGCTATAATACTCAATTTAGCACAACCATTCAGAGAGGGCTCATATATGAACAAACCCTCTTCCCCTTCTTGCATAATGGCATTTGGTCTGGATCACTAATATTCATAAAGTGACCCTTCAGGTCTTCCTTCTCGGGCGAATTCAGGGAATGATCAGAAAAGGGAAGGAAGTCCCTTGTACTTTCCATCTGGGAAGTTAACTTACATTATAGGAAAATTAAAACATGATGTTACAAGTAGAAAAAATTTAATATGCAGGGACATTTCAGGAAACAACTCTTAGCCACATAACCAACCTTAGTCATAAAGCACAGAATGGCAGTGGCAAAGGCCCAGTGGGAAAACCCCACACGAGGACAAACCAGAGTCAGAGCAGCTCCAGCTGCCAGAATCAAGAACATGCCCAAGTGATGAGATGTCCTGTCCAACTCCTTTCTAGGGCTTAAAACTGCCCATACTTTTAATTTTTTCCTTTTTATCTTGGGAGAAAAGGATAATAAACCAGTTAGACATTTATCTGAGCTAATAAAAAAATATACAAATATTTAAGGGGAGCTCTGGTGGCCTAGTGGCAAAAAGCTGTGCGGCAATCCCAAAGGCATTTGGTTCAAATCCACCTGCTGGTCCCAAAGGCACCAGGTTCAAATGTGAGGGAGAAGGATGGGCAATCTCCTCCAGGGCAATTTGTTGCCTCTGAAAACCCACTGGAGGGTCAGCTGTGGGTCGGTTCCAACTCCACAGCACCCAACAACAACAATATCTATTTATTTCACCCTGAAAATATTTAAACAAAAGCTTAAAACTCAGTTTGATGCTTAAAATCCTCAACATCCAAACTCTGGAACACTCAAGTGTCACGTGAAATGTGCCAACACATTTCTAAAATAAGATCTAACTTTCCAGGAAATGAAAGATTCTTCCAGGTATCTGAAGATAAACTCTGATTTTAGAATTTGGGCATTAGGTTTCTCATTTATCCAAGAATCAGGTCTGAGTACATGTAAGGCCTTTTCCATTTCAGCCCAAGGATATTCTGTAGTTGGTTTCTGTGACTGTGGGTCACATGCTAATAACTATGTCCTGCAGATCTTCCAGAAATTCACACTGATGTGGGTGGGATGTGAAGTGGGTGGGGTGTGGGATATAAGGTATAAGGTGGGTGGGGAGTGGAGGGTGAGGTGTGAGGTGGGTGGAGGGTGAGGTGTGAGGTGGGTGAAGTGTGAGGTGAGTGGAGTATGAGGTGGGCTGCTTCCTCCACTTGACACCATGTTCCTCAGTGGTTTTCTCTTTATTACTTTCCCCTTCCGGTGTCTGGCTTCCTGTGGTAGCAGCTTTGAGGCAATGGCCATGCTGTTTTTTCTAGTGTTCACATTGCTTTGCATGGGAAAGTCTCTATGGAGCTATTTGATGACAAACCTCCACTTAACAGCTGTGTGGTTTGCATTTTCTATCTTTCCACTACATTTTTGAGCAATGGCCAGGTTCAGATCAAGTTAAGCCCTTGTAGTGAAAGCCTGTTGTTTGTGTCCAATCAGGTTTCCTTTCCCACTCCTTGGGAAATGGCAGGGGACCTGCTTCTACTCCACAGCATGTTGTACCTCAAGGATGTCATTAGGCCAGAAAACAGAGCCTAAAGAGTGTTCTTTAATTTCTGTTACTTAGAGATCATTCTGAGGAGGAAGTACAGCCTTCAAACTGTGGGTTGTGGACTTATACTCTTCTGAAGTCAAATATCAGCTTTACCACTTACTACCTACGCCTTTGAAAAAGCTCATTAACTTAGACAGTAATAGATAGATAGTGGAGCGGACTCCCACTCCTGTACACAGTAGAATGAAATGCTTGCTGGTCCTATGTCATCCTCACTATCACCAGAATGCTCTAGGCTGTTGCTATTGCTACTGTGAATCCTTCTCGTCTTCTGTACCCTCTACTTCATCGAATGTATCTTCTAGCAATTGCTCCCTCCTGATGTTGTGTCCAAAACACATGAGCTAAACAATGTTCTGTTTTGATCTAGAAGATTTTTTTTCACAGAGC
This sequence comes from Elephantulus edwardii, assembly GCF_000299155.1. Classification (NCBI taxonomy): domain Eukaryota; kingdom Metazoa; phylum Chordata; class Mammalia; order Macroscelidea; family Macroscelididae; genus Elephantulus; species Elephantulus edwardii. The sequence goes on along the minus strand of NW_006399932.1, from coordinate 1,359,480 downwards.
TGACAGACTAAGACAGACTAGAAAGAATGCCCTGATGATTGTGCTTTGGGAAATTAATCCCTGATGAGATGGATTGACACTGGGGCAATGAGGGTAGGTGTGTCTGAGTCAGTGAGACTGACTGGCTCAGGATAGAGCTGAGTTCAGAGCTAGTGTGCATAGGGCCACTATGAGTTGGAGATAACTCAGCAACACATAACAACAACAACAATTCATGGACCTCTTAGCAGAACAGTGGCATTTATTGCTTGTATCTTACTGATATCTTTGAAGTACAGTTTTAGTAGTGTAATTCACTTTTGCAAAACTGGCTGTATGAATTGAAGAGCTTTGTCTTTTATACTTTATATGTGCTGCTAGGAGAGGTTATGCCTTAGAAAAGGATATTATACTTGGAAGAGTAGAGGATCAGCAAAATAGAGGAAGACTCCTATTGAGATGGATTGACATCTCCTTTTGGGATGTGCTCAAGTGTATCAGAGAATGTGAGGTTGGCACAGGACAGGATTCAAATCTGTTGTTCTTATGGTTGCTATGAGTCATACTCGGCTTGACAGTACCTAACAACAACAACAACAGGCTACTGGGTAGGGGTGTGTGAAAGTGTGACAAATAATTGACAGAACTAAAAGAGCTTTGTAATACTTGTGATGAGCAGAACACAGAACGGCGAGACCAGAGAGAAGCTTGTCTAACAGCATGACTGAAAAGAAGCTATCCTGGTTGACGACTTGTGTCCTGAGTGTTTTGACCTGAGCTGTAACCTATTACTTCCCTACTAAACATCGTAATTGTGAGAATTGTCTGTGGCAATTGCAACAGATTAGTGAATCTAGAAATAGACTAGAATGAGTTGTGAAGGGAATAGGTAGGCTTAACAATGAGCAATGATAGAAGAGGGGGTGTGTGTATGTGTGAGAGAGAAACAGAGAGACAGAGAGATAGAGAGAGGAGAGAAAAAGAGAGACACAGACACAGAAACACACACAGAGAGGTTTATCTCAAGGAAATGGTTCACAGACTTGTGGAGGCTGGCAAGTCCCAGCTCAGGAGAGAGGCAAATGTGAAGACTGAGGAGTCCACAGTTATCAGGTGAGGGAAGAAGGGTAACTGCCATCTTTAGAGGCTAATGAATCCAAGGTTGGCAGGTAAAGCAGCAGACTGCTGGTTTCTAAGGCTAATGAGTCAAGGCGGTGAGTAAGGCAGGCCACTGGCTCATGTCCTAAAACCAGAGGTAACTAGTCGTATGAATGATCCAGATTGAACAAAATATCAGGTAGCTTTACCATAAAGCCCATGGATATATATGTTCTTATGTACCATCTAATTGGAATGGGCCCGTAGCTGACCCCCCAACATGTTTTCAGAGGCAATAAATCTCACAGGAGGAAATTACCCATCTTTCTTCCAGGGCACTTGGTGGTTATGCACTACGTGCCTTTGGCTTGGCAGTACATCTCCTCACGACCAGCCTACCAGGGCTCCCTGATACCTACATATGTATGTTTCCAATGCAGCTCCCTCTCCTGAGGAGACTTGTACAGGACCAGACTAAGGGGGTTGCATCCCACCGTGACCCTCTTATATCAGAAAAGGACTGATCGTATCAGGCCATGTTATGGGGAATAGGCCAGAGAATCATGGCCAAGATGGCAAACAGTATTACCTCATAGTTACTTTGATAATTAAGTTACTCATGTGTTTAGCACAAAGACTGGCATATAGCATTGCTCAATAACTATCATTATTGTATTATAAAAACAAAGCCAGTAAAAAAAATAAAGAAAAGAAAAACAAAGCCAGTGTAAACTGCAAGCAACTGAAAAATTAAATTGCTCATGTAATCAATATTAGTGTCAATTGGTGAGGCTGGGTTGTGGAGGACAAAGATGTAGCCCAAGGTCCAATTTCTTATTTACTTTAGCCTTTTTGTCCAATACTAATGCTGGCAACAATGTCAGTCTAGAGACTAAGGTGTGCATTATCGAGGCCATGGTCTTCACAATTACTTGCTATGCACCGGAGAGCTGGACAATGACTAAAGATGACAGAAGGAGAATCGATATCTTTAAGTTATGGTGCTGGAGAAGAGTCTTGAACATACCATGGACTGCCAAGAAAATAGGTCTGTCTTGGAGAGGGTGAAACCAAGTTTCTCCTTGGAGGCTAGGATTTTGAAGCTCTGTCTCATATACTTTGGGCAAGTGGCCAGGAGAGACTGGTCCTCGGAGAAAGACATCATGCTTGGAAGGGTGGAGCAACAGCGAAGGAGAGGAAGATCCTGGATGAGATGGTTTAATACAGTGCCTGGGACAATGGAGGTTGGTGTGTTGGAATTAGAGAAACTGGCTCAGGGCAGGGCAGGTTTCAGAGCTGATGTACATAAGGTCTCTATGGGTCACAGGTGATTCGATGGCACATAACAACAACAACAATCCTGGCAAGGCCCTTGGACTGGTCTTGTTTGCCATTTCAGGACAATCAAGCCTCAGATATAATGAAAACTCTCCATGAGCATTCCTGAAGTGCCATATTTGATGAAATGCCACTTGATAACTTGGTGGAACTGCATGTTCATTCAAAAGTAAAGCTAATCCTGCCTCATTCTTGAAACGAGACATTAAACAAGTGACTTCTTGCATTAGTGCCAGGACTGAGAACAGAGAAGTTCTTCAATGTTCTTTTACTGCTCCATCCACAATGGCTGAAATTTCACAAGTTGATAGACATAAAACAGCGCAGGAACACAATTGCTGTCGGCTTGAATTTGATGTCAGAACACTTGACATTCCAACCACTTATTTCCATCCAAATTATTTTAGACCCTTATTGTTGACTGCAACATATCATTTGACATTAATTTGGTGAGAATATACTCATAGTTATTAGTATAAACTTTCTAATATATGGCAGAATAGCATTATTATTTTTAGAAAACATTATCATAGAAATAAAACCATTACAAACCAACAGCAACATACTGTGGCAAATAGAAGACTTGTGAATCTGAGAACTCTTTCATTTTGGTAGCGCAAATTTCTCCTTGGAAGCAGAGATTTTGAAGCTCTATCTCATATACTGTGGGCACATGGCCAGGAAGGACTCATCCTTGAAGAAGAACATCATGCTCAGAAGGGTGGAGGGACAGTCCAGGAGAGGAAGACCCCAGATGAAATGGATTGATTCAGTGACTAGGGCAAAGGGGCTTGGTGTGCTGGAGTCAGTGAAACTGGCTCAGGACAGGGAAGGGTTCAGAGCTGTTGAGGTCACAGGTGAGCTCTGGGTCACAGGTGACTCAATGGCACATAACAAAAACAACAACAAAGTGCATGCTAGACTGCTGCTGGGTCAGCCTAATTGATGGTGACTGGAGGAAGAATGTCCTAGTTCCCTGCCTCTGTCCTGACCCAGTCCTGACAATTCCTTGAGGAAGCCTTATAATGTCTTGATAAGACAGCTAGTTGACCAGATCCTGATAAGGCGCCCTGGGCCTGATCATGTATTGACAGGACCTCTGCCCCCAAATTCCTGAGCAAACTACCTTCCCCTCTAGATCTCCTTAAGAGCCCCTAAAAACAAAACAAAACAAAACAAACGAACAGACAAAAAACCAAACTATATTTGTCTGCCTGTATGCCATTCAGAGGATCTTCTCTGAGAGAGATCTTCTGGCATCCCTCTCAGACCACTTAACAAAGGCCTGTTCATTTCTTGGGACCAACTTCTTCTTTCTCTCGGTTTCTCAACTCGGTTTTTTCCTATCTACAGTGACCTTGTGCACAATACAATGAAATGTTTTCAGATCCTATGTGATGATTGACATGAGCCTGGTCATGTGACTGACTGAGTTTTTATTGGCTGATTTTCAGAAATAGATCATCAGCTCATTATTTCTACTCTGTCTTATACTGAAAATTCTGCTGGAACCATGTTCAGCATCAACACAAATGCCTCCCCTGGTTGACAGATGTTAGCTGGGCATGAAGTGCATTGGCTGGGAATCAAACTTAGGTATACAGTAGGCACTTAATGAATGAATGTTAGTTGTCTGAATGAATGAAAATAAGGGCAAACAAGGCACTGCTCATTCCTGTGAGCTTGACCAATCTTACGTTTGAGGACAGGTAAGATGCTAGGACTGAGAGATTTTGTGAACTCAGGACTTATCTTTGGCACTCCCGTTTGGGAATAAGGGAGTGTCAGAAATGAGCGCACCTCAGGAAACAATTAGGGGCAGGGATGGTTGAGTCTAGGATTATCAGGTCTAGAGTGAATGACCTGATTTTCAGCCACCCTGGGCAGAGGTGGGGCTGAGGCCCCGCCCTGGGGTTGTGTCATAGCCGGGGACTGCCTGGCTCGACATCTGCTCTGTGGGTATGAAGGAGAGATCCTGGGAAACCAGTCCAGCATGGAGGCAGGAAGTGAGAGAACCTTTCCCAGTAGACGGTATCTCTCAAACACTGGGACAAATCACTCAGGTGGTTGGTTGTGAGACTTGTATATTAGCTTGTTTTGTTCACTAAAAATGTCCTTTAGCCTGAACTCTTCGACAAACAATCTAATAATGACAGAATTTCCTGCAACAGAACAAGACGGCCCACAACTACAGCAAGACAGTCCACAGTGTGGGCCCCAGCCTCTGTGGGCCAGAGTGGAATAGTTGGTAAGCAGAGGCTTTTAGTACAAATTGGTAAATAAAAATTGTTGTTGTTGTTAGGTGCCATCAAATTACGAACAACAGATCTGAGCCTTGTCCTATCCTGACCGTACAAACAATAGGTCTGAACCCTGTCCTATCCTGTGCCATCCTTATTGTCTCCCACACACTTGAGCACACTTGAGCTCATTGCAGCAGCCACTGTGTCAATCCTTTTAGTTGAGGGTCTTCCTCTCTTTCACTGACTCTTCACCTTTCCAAGCACAATGTCCTTTTCTAAGGACATCCTTTTTTGCCTTTTCTCCCCCCTTTCCTCTAATTTAATCTTGCTTACTGGGTGCTCCATCCCTGCTGCTGCTGCTGCTATTGTTGTCGTATACCTTCGAGTCAGAATTGACTCATAGCTGACCCTCCAAGTGGGGTTTCAGAGGCAGTTAATTGCGCAGGAGGAGATTGCCCATCCTTCCTGCAGAGCAGCTGGTGCCTTTGGGATTGCAGCAGCTTCTTGCTATTAGACCATTAGAGTGTAAATTAGAGAGGAGACTTTGATTCTGTGGGAAGGTGTGGGGTTGGGAAAGAGATAAAGCCAGTCATACCTTGGAGCAGAATCTTTGATACATTGGAAGGGGAAATTGATTACTACAGGTCAGTAAGTAAGCACACAGAAGCCTGTGTTTACCTTGCTTTGATTGAGTAATTAACACTGTTAGCATTCAGTGTGCCCTTATGGAACCCTAGACTCTTCTGTTTGCACAAGCTCCTAGGTGTCTTGGATGCAGGGAAACTGTAGGATTAATGGAGACTCACAGATCTGGTTTCCTTAAAAGCCTAGCATACTCTAGTTAGCGAAAAATGCTGCTGAGTTAATGAATGAAGCACCCAGACAATCTTTATTGATATCCAGCCCCATGCAGCTCTCTGTGCAGAATCTCTGCAAAAGGAGCTTTGTTCAGCCCTGTCCCCAGTCCTCCTCCTCCCCTCACTCTGTGTTCCACATTTTTGCTGCTACTATCTTTTTTCCTGTAATTAAGCCTCCTTCCAGTGCCCCAGTTTTAACTCACTGGGTACCTGTGTTGTACCCCTGGGCCAGAATCCATGCTGGGATTCATCTCTTTGTGACTCTAGCCTTCAGGCCTAGAGTGCATGAGCCCCGTACCGTACCATCTACCAAAGTCCAGAAGTCCCAGAGCCCAGACAGGCTTGTAGCTCTTGCCTGCATTCATGCCATTGATGTGCCAGTCCCACAGGCCCTTGTTTCCCACCCCAGCCACAGCTGATTGGACAAGATGAGCCCGAAGATGCAAAGAGCCCATCTTGGTGAAGCCTGAGGAATGTGCTGCTGGGAGATACAAGTTAGTTCTCTTCTGGGGAAGCTGCTGTCTGGAGATGTGAACTGAAAGGTTGTAAAGATCTTGGTACCAGTTTTGTAGGTTTGCTGGCTTTATTTTGAAGTTGCTCAGTTTGTATCTAGCTTTAAGGTAAGAGGAAATGGTGATTCAGTGATACAATTTTCACTTTACATGCAGGAGACTCAGGTTAAATTTCTAACTAAAGCACCACATAGACACCCTTCGGTGGAGGTTTGGATGTTATAATACTGAACTGGTTTCAGGGGTCCTGCTAGATGAAGGTAGAGTAGAAAGAAAGCTGACAGTCTGCTCCTTAAAATCAGCCATTAAAAATGCTATGGATCACAACACTACAACAGGCAGTTGTTCATGTGGACTGGGCCAGACCTGACCTCATTCAGCTGTGAATAAGATCTCTACAGGAGTGGATTATCCAATAAGTAAGATAAGAACAGGCTGGTCATTACAGACTAGTAAGCACAAGTAAAACCATGCTTAGCTTGCTTCCTGGGCCCTGTGCTCCTGCCAGGAAGCACACATTTCAAAGAAGTTTTGATTTTATTAGGGAAGTGTTGTAGGGGTGGGAGAAAGACAGATGGCATCCACACTTGGAAGCAGAGTCTTTGATGTGAAGAAATGTGCAATTATTCTTTACAGATTAGTAAATAAGCACAAGTAAGCTTATTGCTCGATTGCTATGCATCAGAGAGTTGGACAATGACCAAGGATTACAGAAGAAGAATTGATGCCTTTCAGTTGTGATTCTGGAGAAGAGTCTTATCATGGACATATCATGGACCGCCAGGAGAACAAATAGGTCTGTCTTGGAGAGGGTGAAAACAAGTTTCTCCTTGGAGGCAAGGATTTTGAAGGTCTGTCTCACATATTTTGGGGTGTGTGTCCAGGAGAGACCAGTTCCTGGAGAAGGACATTGTTCTTGTAAGGGTGGTGGGACAGCACAGAAGAGGAGGCCTGTCAGAGACAGTGAAATTGGCTCAGGACAAGACAGGCTCCAGGGGGTCGCTCTGAGTTGTAGGTGACTTGACAGCACATAACAACAATAACAACAACAGCAGCAAGCTTATTAGGTTGTATGTTGTCTGATACTGGGTCCCCTTGAGTTAGGGGCCAACCTTATGGTAGCTAACAATGAAGTTAAGGGACACTATTAAAAGTACAGGTAGTAGAAAAGAAAGCAGCCGTCTCACTTTGTCGGTTCCACCCTCACTTTTCCCAGGAGTCTGAGCATGTGTCATTTACACCATGACCTTGATATTAGGTGCTTTTGAGTCGACTCTGACTCATAACAACACCGTGTGTGCAGCAGAATGAAACACTGCTGGGTCCTGCACCATCCTCACAATCATTGTTCTGTTTGAGACCACTGTTGCAGCCACTGCACCAATCTATCTTATTAAGAGTCTTCCTCTTTTCCATGAACCTCTGCCAGCCTGGACCCTCCTGCTAACATGACTAAAGTAAGGGAGGCAAAGTCTTGCCAACTTTGCTGTAAGAAGCATTCTGGATGCTCTTCTTCCAAAACAGATTTGTTCATTCTCCTGCAGTCTGTGGTCTATTCAATAACCTTTCCCAACACCTTCATTCAAATGCACCAATTCTTTCATTTTCTTTACTCCTGACCCAGCTTTTCCATGCTTATGAAGCAACAGAAACTACCACAGCTTATGTCAGAACCACCTTCATTTTCAGAATGACATGTTGTTGTTATGGGCCATCAAGTCGCCTGC
>NW_006399932.1:1345464-1351056 GCF_000299155.1 Elephantulus edwardii | reverse complement strand
GTCTCTTGATTTCCTGACTGCTGTTACCAAGAGTGTCGACTGTGGAGCCAAGTAAACCAAAACTGTTAACTATCTCAATCTCTTCACCATCCACCGTGATGCTGCCAATTGGCCAGTGGTGAGAATCTTTGTTTTCTTGATGTTGAGCTTCAATCCGTATTGAAGGCTACATCCTTGACCTTCTGCAGCAAGTGCTTCAGGTCCGAATGGGGTGTCAGGATTGGTGGAAGAGTCATCAATAACCTGCATTATGCAGATGACACAACCCTGCTTGCAGAATGACATACTTGTTATAAACACTCTTAAGAGCTGGTTCACAGTAGATTTACCTACCACACTACATCCTTTGATTTCTTGGCTGCTGTTTCCAATATGAATCCAGGTAGAATAATATCCTCCACAACTTCAATCCTTCTGCACTTATTACAATGTTGCTTCCTGATCTAGCTGGAAGGACTTTTTTTGTTCCCTTATGTTGTGGCCTTTTTGATAAATACTACTTTTCCAGGGCAACATGTCCTAACTAGAAAAGTTCATCCAGGCTTCCTGAATTCTTGCATGTATCCTCTGTGTTGCCTTTTCCCTGCCCAAATTACCCTAACCCCATCATATGTCAAGAGTCAAGCGGCTTCTCTTGACAACTCTGGTGCCTATGGTCCCAGTGTCTGAGGTGTCTTCATATCTTGATGAGTTCCTATTGTCACAGACATGGGCTCATCATATGGCCCAATGTTTAGTGTTGTGTGAATCGTGGGATTTAATTTTCTATATTGGAAAGGAAATAATTACACTTGTATATATCACATGCAAGCACAATTCTGCTGAAAATTATCCAAAAATGACTGGAGCAACACATTGACAGAGAACTGCCAGAAGTGCTGGCTGGGTTTAGAAAAGGCCGTGGTACTAGGATATAATAGCTAATGTTAGATGGATCTTGACAGAAAGCACAGAGTATCAGAGGAATGTCTATCTGTGTTTCATTGACTATGCAAAGGCTTTTGACTGTATGGATCACAACAAGCTATGGCTGACTCTGAGAAGAATGGGAATCCCAGAACATTTGATAATGCTTATGTGAAACCTAAACTTGAACCAGTAGGCAGTCATCAGAACAGAGCAAAGAGACACCGCATGGTTCAAAATTGGGAAGGGGATCCACCAGGGATGTAGTCTGTCTCCAAACCTTTTCAATTTGTATGCAGAACAGATCATCTGGGAGGCTGGGCTGTATAAGGAGGAATGTGGCATCAGGATTGGAGGAAGATTGATCAACAACCTGTGTTATGCAGATGACACAACCCTGCTTGCTGAAACTGGGGAGGACCTGATGGGCTTGCTGCAGAGGGTCAAGGACTGCAGCCTTCAATACAGATTGAAGCTCAACATCAAGAAAATAAAGATTCTCACCACTGGCCAATTGGCAGCATCATGGTGGACGGTGAAGAGATTGAGATAGTTAGCAGTTTAGTTTGCTTGGCTCCACAATCAATACTCTCGATACCAGCAGCCAGGAAATCAGGAGATGAATTGCATTGGGAAAGTCAGCTGTCAGGGACTTCTTCAGATTACTGAAGAGCAATGACGTCAGGCTGGAGACTAAGGTGTGCCTGATCCAGGCCACAGTCTTTGCAATTGTGTGCTATGCGTCAGAGAGCTGGAAAATGAATAGGGACAGTAGAAAGAGAATTGAAGCCTTTGAACTGTGGTGCTGGAGAAGAGTGTTGAATATACCATGGACTTCTATCAGAACAAACAGGTTTGTCCTAGAGAGGGTGAAGCCAGGCTGCTCCTTGGAGTCAAGGATTCTGAAGCTTCATCTGACATACTTTGGGCATATTGCAAGGAGGGTCTGGTCCTTGGAGAGGGACATCATGTTTGGGAGGGTGGAGGGACAGCGCAGGAGAGGAAGACCCTTGATGAGATGGATAGATTCAGTGATTGAGGTAATGGAAGTAGGTGTGTCAGAGACAGTGAAGTTGGCACATGATAGAGTAGGGTTTAGGGCTCTTGTACATAGGGTCACTATGAGTTGCAAGCGACTTGACGGCACATAACAACAACAACAACAACAACAAATTTTTCAAAGACCAGACTCAAAACTCACGGCTGCCTAGTTGACTCTGTGCCTGGAAGAAATAAATACCAGCCTTCATCATCATCCTTTAACAGACTTTGGAATTACCAGGTTGAAAGAAATGAGGTTTAAATGTAAATGACATTCTTTCTTTTAAGGTACAACATTTTTATGTAAAGGGCTGGATATACAGAGACATTTGCATAACTTTTTTTCTCTTTTAGGCAGAAAAGGGCACCCTAATTGTGATTCTCAGTGTAGAAATTGCTGACTTGCATACTTTCTGGAACCTGTAAAATTGTAAAATGACAATCCATAAAATCATACTTCTTGTTCTTCTGTTTAGCAATCTGCAGGCAGTGCCTGTCATCATGTTTCATGCTCCTAGAAGGAACTGCCAGTGTGGAGTTAATGCACACTCATTTTTAATTCTAAGCTGTATCCATGGGCTTTCTTTTCTCCTTACTTTTTCTTTTGTTCAAGTTCTCGTCTCTCTAGCACTTGAACCAGATTGCTCCAGAAACAAGCATCTCATATCAGTGGAAAACTTTCAGCAGCAGAAGCTGCTGCTTGTGTGAGTGTGGCGTTACCGGACTCCTTCTGCTCTCAAAAAGTGAAAGGCAGCTATGCTTAAAAATTCCCATTTTGGAGAACCATCTAGCCCTAGGATTTGAGAACTTCACTGGAGCTGGAAGATGGCCCCAAGATGGGTATCAATGCAGAATGTTCTTTTGGATATGTTAGGATAGAAAAAATCATTTACTGAGAGTAGTTTAACTGTTGTATTCTGTGCTGAGGGATACAAAAAGTTGCCCAGTAACTTTTTTTAGCATCTTTTACAATAATTAAAGAGAAAGAAAAATTAAAAAAAGAGAAAAACCTATTTGCAAAAATAATTGTGTGGTGAAATCACTAGTGTCATTAGGATTGGTGACATCCAGTATGCAGTTTTAATGCACCAGCTGCTCCGTAGGAGAGAGATGGACAGTCTCCTCTCTTGTGATTTACTGCCTTTGGGAACATGCTTTTAGGGTCAACTCTGGGTGATTCTGGCTCCATGGTACATAACAACAATGTAGCCTACTATACAAAAAAGGTTTCTATGGCCTACCAAGAAGGGATTGGTCAGTTTGTGGTTTTCTGCTGAGAAGTACTGTGAAATTGACAAGGACTTGTGCAGCCAATGTCCCAGAGGTTTTCAGGCAGAAAGAAGCAAACAGAGAAGCAGCTCAAAGAAGCTGAAACAGGAAAGAAGAGGATGAGGAGGAGAAGGAGGAGGAAGGGAGAGGAGAGAAAGAGACCAAGAGAGTGAGGGTGAGAAAGCAGACAGGAATCCTCCACAAAAAAGCTGAAACATGGATTAAACATGGATTAAGATAGCAAGAGGCCCTTAGGGGACCCAGTGGCAGATTTGAAGGTAACAGGCCCAGAAGGTACTCACTCTGAGGCAGAACTGACAGACCATGACAGGCCATGAGGAGCCCGTTCTCTGGGAGCTGGGACAGGTCCTGTCCTCTAGAGGTTGGCAGTGGATCTGACCAGCTGAGAGAACTGGCTTCCATGGAAGCAGGAAGACTTTGCCTATGTGTTTTCTGGTCCTGATCCTCAGTTGTAGCTTCTTGTTTCATTTCCTGAATTCTACTCTATTACTTTCTTAATAAACTATTTAAATATAATCTATGAGTTCTGTTGCTATTACAACAGATTATCACATACAGCAGTGAAGGTGAAATTATAGTGGGAGGGACAGGTGCTGTCACAACTAGTTAAAAGGTTCACATGTAGAGGCATGTCTGACCTTCACCTTGTAGAATAGATGTCATACCATTTTTACAACATCTATCATGATGTATAGTGATAGAAGTGCCAAGCAGAAGCAGAGTGCTAAGGAAAACTTAGGCTTCTTCCTCAAAAAGATATACTGAAGGCTTAACCACATAGCTGTGCATGTGACCTTAGTTGGAAATAGAGAGTATTTCTTTTGTTTTGTTAATGATATTACAGCCAATTCCTTTGAGGTACTGTCTTATAAGAAAGGAAGACAGACATGAAAAGACAGCATGGGGAAGAGACCATGGAACTCTCAAAATATCCAGAGGCTGATCGAGACCAGGCTAGGTCCCCTATCACATGCAGAGTGGTCCTGCCAATGCCTTGAATTTAGACTCCCAGTCTCCCAAACTGTGGACGATAAACTCCTGTTCTGTCATGAAAACCTACCCACTTGGTAACGAAAACACTGTTTTCCTATTTCTTTACATGACACATATGAGGGAAGAAATTATTAAAATCACTCCTGTATGGTGGTGAAATTTTAGAGCTGACAGGAAAGTAGATCATCTAATCTATGGACTTTAAATATATGATGGCGATCATACTAAGCAATACAGTCTATGTTGTGCTCACTATACGTGTGTATATGTATGACACCAGAGCAGGAGTTTTGGATAATATTTCCTAATTATGTGCAAGAAAAGATTGAAATTGTCAGTGATTTTATCCTCCTCGGATTTACAATTACATCGTTGGCATCAGCAGTGAAGAGATCAAGAGTCACCATTGCATTAAGAATGTCTACTGTCAGGGACAGCTCCAAATTACTGAGGGACAATGATGTTAGATTGGAGACTAAGGTACGCGTGATTCAGGCCATACCCTTTTCAGTCACTTGCTCTTCCTCTGAGATCTGGACAATGAATAAAGATGACAGAAGAAGATTTGCTGCCTTTGAGTTGTGGTGTTGGAGAAGAATACTAGCTATCCCATGGACTGCTTAAAGAACAAAGGTATGTCTTGGGGAAAGTGCAGCCAGAATGGTCCTTAGAGGCAAGGATGGTAAAGATTTGTCTCAGATATTTTGAGTATGTTGCTGCTGTTGTTGTTGTAAGGTACTGTCAAGTTGAGTAAAACCCATAGTGATGCTATAAACAGAGTCACTGTGCCAAGCCATCAGGTCAAAGGTCTTTCTTTCCTTAGGTGACCCTCTACCTTTCCAAGCATCATGTCCTTCTCCAAGGAATAGCCCCTCCTAGCAACATGATGGAAGTGTGTGAGGCAAAGCCTCATCATCTTTGTCTCTAAAGAGCACTCTGGCTGCACCTTCTCAAGACATATTTTTTTTTGTTCTTTTGACAGTCCACGGGATGTTTAGTGCTCTTCTCTGACACCACAGCTCAAAGGCGTCAATTCTTCTACTGTCGTCCTTATTAATTTTCCAGGTAGCTCTCAGATGCCTAGTAAGTGATTGGAAAGACCATGGTCTGAATGAGGTGCACCGTAGTCCTCAAACTGACATTATCAGTAATTTGGAGATGTCCCCAACTGCAGATTTTCTCAGTGTGGTAAGTTTTCTGTTTTCCTGAAAGCTGGTACCAAAGGTATTGATTGTTGATTCAAGTACAATGAAGTTGTTGACAGATCAATCTTTTCTCTGTCTATCATGATTTTTCATTATTGTAATATTTTGTCATTCTGAGCTGCCTTTTGGAATCTTCTGTTCAGCTCTTTAGTATCTT
>NW_006399932.1:1342089-1343984 GCF_000299155.1 Elephantulus edwardii | reverse complement strand
ATACATTATATTTTCTATAATTTATTACAATTACTCTATGCCTTTCAGGGAGCTCTGGTGACCTAGTAGTAAGAAGCTGTGCTGTAACCACAAAGACCCATGGTTCAAATCAACCAGCTACTCCATGGGAGATTTACTGCCTCTGGAAACCTGTTGATGGGTCAGCTATGGGTTCCAATCTGATGGTGCACACCAACACCAACGACTATGCCTATTATCATCCTGTCTTTTCAAGTCTCCATTGAACCTTTCCCATTATTTCACCCCTGCTCCACCCATTAACTGTACTATGCTAGTGATTTTCCCCTTTCCCCATTTTCTGACCACTTTCTCTTCTCCTTTTGAACATTTACACACATCTTGATCAGTTATCCTCCTATTTTCACAATAGTGTCCTGATGAGACTGAAATGTCTCACCCAGGATAATACTCCCTAGTCTTTCCCTAATTATATAGTATTTTAGGAAAATACTAAATAGCCTGTTCCTTAGTGCTATGTTACATAGTATTTAATTGTGCAAATGTGACATGATTTCACAGTCCATTTGTTTGTTGATGGGCATTTGGGCTGTTTCCAATTTCTTGCTATTTGAACAATGCTGATATGAACATTTGTTGTTGTTGTTCTTAGGTGCCATTATGCCAACTCTGATTCATAGATACCCTATGAACAACTGACCTGAACCTTGTCCTATCCCATACCATCCTCACAACCTTCGATACACTCATGACCGTTGCCATAATCACTGTGTCAATGTACCTGGCTGAGGGTCTTCCTCTTTTTACCCTCCCTCCACCTTTCCAAGCATGATGTCACTTTCTAAGGAATAACCTCTCATAGCAACATGCCCACAGTATGTGAGATAAAACTTCATTATCTTTGTCTCCAAGGAACACTCTGGCTGTGCCTTCTCTAAGACATATTTGTTGGTGTACATATGTCCATTCGTGTTTCAATTCTAGTTTCTTAGTAGTGGGATAGCTGAGTCATATGGGATTTGTATATTTAGTGTTTGAGGAAATATCAAACCACCTTCCATAACAGTTGTAACTATTTTACAATCCCACTAGCAATGTGTAAGAGTTCCAGTTTCTTTGCATCCTCTCCAACATTTATAGTTTGCTATTTTGTTAAACTTTGCTCCTGCTGCTAGAATGAGACAGTATCTCGTGGTTGTTTTGATTTGCATCTCTCTGATTGATAATGGTTTCGAAAATTTCCTCATGTGTTTCTTGGCATCTAAATGTTCTCCTTTGTGAAGAGTCTTTTCATGTCCTTTGCCCATTTTATGATCCAAATTATCAGTCTTTCTGTGGAGACTCTGTACCGTTCTGTAAGCTTTGGTTATGAAACCCTTATCTGAAATGTTGTTGCCAAATGTTTTTTCCCCAAATCTGAGGACTTTCCCTTTTGCCTACTGAAGAAAGTTTTTGACTTTGACTTTTTTTTAAATTTTATTAAACTTTACTAATTTTAATGAACATTTATAGAGATTTTGGATTTCCATTCATTCATTGTTGCATTGACTTTGACTTTTAAATATTTTTTAAATGTTTATTCTTTTTTGTGTGTGTACCATCAAATCAGATCTGAAGTGATTGTGCCTCCTTCTCGAGCAGAGCTTCTGGTGGATTCGAACCATGTACCTCTGGGATTGCAGTGCACATTCTTGCCACTAGGCCACCAGAGCTCAAAAGTTTTTTACTTTGATTTTAAAACATCCCTTTCATCAATTGTCCATTTTGGTTACATTGGCAAGCCAGAGGTGAGCCTTTTACATTTTGTTTCCCTTCTGTCTCTTATGATCTTTTTTGTTTTGTTGTTGTTATGTGCCGTCGAGTCGTTTGCGACTCATAGCGACCCTATGTACAACAGCCCTAAACCCTGCTCTATC
>NW_006399932.1:1338971-1340379 GCF_000299155.1 Elephantulus edwardii | reverse complement strand
TCCACCTCATAGGGGGCCTTCCTCTCCTGTGCTGTCCCTCCACCTTCCCAAGCATGATGTCCCTCTCCAAGGCCCGGTCTCTCCTTACAACGTGTCCAAAGTATGTTAGACGGAGACTCAGAATCCTTGCCTCCAAGTAGCCACTCGGTTTCACCCTTTCCCGGTTGAATCTGTTTGTTTTTGTAGCAGTCCATGGTACCCTCAATACTCTTCTCCAGCACCACAGCTCAAAGGCATCAATTCTCCTTCTATCCTCCTTAGTCATTGTCAACTTTCTGATGCATAACAAGTGATATCAAAGATCACGCCCTGTATCAGACGCACCTTAGTCTCCAGAGAGACACCATTGCTCTTCAGTACTTTGGAGAGGTCCCTAACAGCAGACTTTCCCATAAGGCAATATATCTTTTGATTTCCTGGCTACTGATGCCAAGAGTGTTGACTGTGGAGCCAAACAAACTAAAGCTGTGAACAATCTCAATCTCTTCACCATCCATCCTGATGATCCTGATATAGCATTTGGTTTATTATATTTAATATGAAATTTGGCTTCCCACATTCGTGGTTTTGGATTTTACCCCTATGTCTCTGATATGCTTTGAGTTGGTTTTTGTGTATGGTGTAAGATGTGGATCCTATTTCAGTTCTCTGTAGGCATATGTCCAGTTTTGCCAGCACCATTTGTTATTCTCTGTAGGCATATGTCCAGTTTTGCCAGCACCATTTGTTATTCTCTGTAGGCATATGTCCAGTTTTGCCAGCACCATTTGTTAAACAGGCTGTCATTTTTCTATTTAATTGGTTTTATTACATTATCTAATATCAGCTGACTTTAGGTTGATGGATTGATTTCTGTAATCTTGATTCTATTCTGTTGATCTATATGCCTGTGGTTGTACCAATACCATACTGTTTTGATTACAGTGTGGTAGGTTTTGAGATCAGGAAGTAAGATGCCTCCAACTTAACTTTTGGTTTTTGGAAGAGCTTTGCTTATTCTGAATCTCGTTCCTTTCCTAACAAAACTGGAAGTTGCCTTATCTGTCTCCTTTGAAGAATGAAATTGATGCCTCTTTTGGGATTGAGTTGAACCTATAGACTACTTTTGGTAGGATTGTCATTTTCACAGTGTTCAATCTTCCTATCCATGAATAGGGAATATTATTCCATTTCACTAGATCTTTCATTGTTTCTTATGTTTTGTATTTTTTCTTATAAAGATTTTTTTAAAATTTTGTTTATTTTGTGTGTGTGTGTGTGTGTGTGTGTGTGTGTGTGTGTGTGTGTGTGTGTATGTATACCGTCAAATCAGGTCTGACTGGTACAGGAGGAGATTGCCTCTCCTTCTCCAGCAGAGCATCTGGTGGATTCAAACTGCATACCTCTGGGATTGCAGTGCAGCTTCTTG
>NW_006399932.1:1331048-1337726 GCF_000299155.1 Elephantulus edwardii | reverse complement strand
GAGAATAGTGCAACAATGAATGAGTGGAAGCCCAAAATCTCTGTAAATGTTTATGAAAATTAATAAAATATAATTATAGAAAAAAAAAGAAGTTGATATTCCATTGCCACTCCCTCTCCCCTCCCCATTAAGCAAAGCCTCTGAGGGGAGCTTGGATCTTCAAAGAAATCCTGCCCTGCACTCTTTCCTCCCAAGACTGAAGGTTACTACTCAATAGTGGTCTCTGCTAGAGGGATACCTGTGTCTTCTCCCGAGGCTTTGGGGAGACACCTCTTCTGCTTTAGCCTTGTGTTATTTTAAGTTGCCATCAAGTCCATCCTGACTCATAGCAACTTCATGTATGCAGAGCAGAAATGATCCATAGAGTTTTCAAGGCTGTGACTTTTTGGAGTATGTTACCAGGCTTTTCTTTTGAGATGCCTCTGGGTGGGGTTGAATCACAGAACTTTTACCTTGTAGTCAAGCACTTAATCATTGATACTATATGGGGACTCATCATTTATAGAACACGAGTCAAACAAACAAACAAACCTCATTCCCATTACTATAATTGGTAGGTGCCTTTCAAGGCTAAACACAGCTTGAGTGTGCAGCTGGGCCTGGGACAAGGACACATGAAGGACAAAGAGGGCACTCTTACGCTGAAGCATGGTGTCAACACACAAGTCTAAACATACAAATCTTAGGTGAAACAATGTTTCTTGCTTATTTTGTTTTTTGTAAGAATGAAGAAATTTGCTGAACCAACTCTTAAAAATAATTTCTACAGTTCTTCCTTTGGATTTGTTTTTAGAATAAATTTATAAGGCATGTAAGAAAATGACTTCTCACTATATCATAATCAAGCTCTGGTGGCCTAGGCGCAAGGAGGTGCTCTGTGATACTGAATGCTTGTGGTTCGAATCCACCAGCAGCTCTGCAGGAGAAAGATGAGCAGCGGGAGGGTCAGCTATGGGTCTGCTCTGATTTGATGGTATATAACAATAGCATCATACTCATGCTCCCCTTTGGTTTTTCCAAGTACTAAGCACTCAGTTACCTGCCTTATTCATAGTGGCTGAAAGAAGCAAGCTTACCCTACAAATAGGAACCTTTGTTGTATCAACAAATACTAAAAAGGACTTGTTTCAGGAGGCTTTGTATGAAGTCTCTAACTGGTAGTTTTAAAATGCTCTGAAGAAGTCCCCCGAATGATGAAAATGGCTTGCATTCTACTCATAATTTAAGTTTGCATTTGACCTTGTCCAACGGCATTGAGAGAGTAACAGATATGGTAAGTCACAAACCAAGAGCAAAAGAAAAACTCAACACCATGACATTCTTTTAGTAATGATGTCATTGTTGGAATAAGCAAACAGCTCTCTGTGTTTCATATTCACGAGGGTGTATAAGTCTTGATGTATTTGTTTTAAAAATTCAAATGAGCCAAATAATTTTCTATTGTTTGCAGGCAAGAACACACACCTGGTTCTCTTGTTTATCTTTGTGTAGCATATGCATTTTCTATAACTTAGGATGATAATGCCATGTATTTTATTAGATTCTTTTTATTTTTTCATATTGCAATTGTTATAGCCATGGGGCAGATTTGAGCAAATAAGTTAAATTATTGGCCAAGGATTAAATATGTACTATTTACTATATCCGTGGTGCCATACTAACAGATTTGAATGCCCTCCAGTTCTAATGCATTGGGTTTCCCCTTATCCTTTTGGACTTTCTCTAACCTCAAACCTGGAGAGAAACTCAAGAAGAGTGCATACCATTCAAATGAGAAAGACAAAATCCCAACCAGCCCTCTGTAAAGTGAGAGCTTGCTTCAGCTGGCAGGCAGGTAATTCTCAGATGATGCGGAGCATGTATTTTCTTTCTTTGGGCTCCACTAATAAAAGTGTTAAGTCATGTTGGGCAAGCTTTCCCCAGCCCTCGTTCCTTTCATCTACCATCCCAAAGTTCTCTACAAACTGCAATTAGGTCTCATAACAGCTGTGTGAATCCCATTTGATGGAGGAGAAAAGTGAGGTGGAGTAAGATCTAATTGCTTACAGAGAAGCCACCACAGAGGAATGATGTCTCGCCCACCAAGTCCAGCTCTGAGTGGTAACCAAAAAGCATCCTGTAACTCATTCTATTCCAGCACAACAGCCCAGTTAAGCAAACTCTTTGATTGCTTGGCTTGCTTTTCTGGTTACCTGGGTTCACGAAGTGGAGTTTAGAAAACCCTTCGCCAATTGCTAAGGAGTCAGTCCTAACTCATGGCTACTCCATGTTTTGCAGAGTAGATCTGCTGCTTAGATTCTCTTGGCTGTAATCTTTATGGAAACAGATCACCAGGCCTTTCTTCTGTAGTGCCGCTGGGTGGGTTTGAACCTGTAACCTTTAGAGTAATGTTATTTTTGTTAGATAATAGTAGAGCACAAGCCATTTGTGTCACCTGAGGTTGTCAGGGACTGTAAAGAGATCATTGCAACTCATCTCTAAATACTCTCTCTGTAGGCAGGGTAGGGCAAAATTGCACTGGCTTCTTTGAGAATAGAAAGAAACATACACCATCTTTTAAATGAGATCTATATTGTGAACAAGATGGGTGAATTTAGAAAGGAAAAAAATAGAAGAGATTGTATTGGAAAATCCTGTATATTTTGTCATTCTAGGATAAGAAGTTCAGTTGTTACTAAGAGATTTGTAAACAGTAAAAAAGATTTCAAATTGACTGCGGGAAACTGTATTTCATGCAGCAAGAGACGGGTCTGAATTGCAGTGGGAAATACACACTTGCTGGGTTAAAGGAGCCAGACACCAGGACTGAATACTACAGAGTTCCACAATAACAAAGTCAGAAAACAGGCAGAGCTGGTCTACAGTGTGAGATGGCAGGTTTGTACAATTGTCCTTGGAGCAAGGAAAGGGACTTTTATGCTCTCTCTCCTCTGTATGTGTTATATTTTGTTAAAATATTTAGCAGATTGGTTGCCATAAAAATTGTTCAAACTCATGGTGATTCTATGAATTGCAGAGTAGAACTGTGCAGAATAATTGAAAAAAATAAAATATATATATACACATAGATGTGTGTGTGTGTGTGTGTGTGTGTGTGTGTGTGTGTGTGTGTATGTATGTATAGGAGCCCTGATGACTAACAGTTTGAATCCACCAGCTGCTGCAAGGGAGAAAAATGGGTTATCTCCTCTGATGCAATTAATGGCTTCTGAAATTTCATGGAGGGTCAGTTATGAGTTGATTACAACTTGTTGATGCATAACATTAACTATATATATAAACTACACACACACACACACACACAAAGGAGAGGAGAGGAGAGGGGAGGGGAGGGGAGGGAGGGCTGGAGAGGGGAGAGGAGAGGAGAGGAGAAGACAGGCGAGGACAGGAGAGGAGAGAATATAACGAATACTGTGTTCTAGAGGATTTTCATGGCTATGATTTTTTGAGAGACACTACACGACTTAATGGCACTTAACAACCACCAGAGACACAGTGACTGTAACAAAGGACTCAAGTATATCAGGAGGTGAGGAAGGCACAGGAAAGGGCTGGGCTCAGATCTACCCCATCACAGAGTCACTATGAATTGTGCTCGACTCGATGGCACCCAACAACAGCAACAACCAGGTGTTTCTTCTGTAGAACCACTAAGCGGATCTGCCCCACTAAATGTTCACTTAGTATCTGAGTGCTGAACCGCTGCATCATGCAAACCGTTCAATTCACAGCTCACGGGGGACAGAGCTGGACCTCACTGAGGCTTCCTAGTTGCCTTGGGTCATAATTTCACACTCTTCTGTCCATGACCTTACACTTGTGCCCTAGGATTTGAAAATTCCTCCAGTCCAGGTCTCCAGCTCATTTCTCCTTGGACTTGAGTGAATTTTCATAGTTGGTCCTATGGAAACTTGTATATCTCATCCTAAAGCTACAGAGCTTGAAGACCTTCTTCCCCTTCAAGGCCTCTTCCAGGCTGTTCTAACATTTGAGCAGCTGCACTATATTAGCTATGACCTTCACTCACCTTCACACCTTTTTACCAACAATAAATCCCACTAAAAGCTTCAAGAAGGGGAGTAGTGGTATTTGAATGAGATGGATGGTATTCACCTGTCACATTGTAACTAAAAATAAAAAAGAGGAGGTTATAGTGAGATGTCACTGGTGGTACAATACCAGCTAATTGACACCTTCTCGTTGTTATTTTCAGTGAGAGGAAGTAGCTGAGAGCGCAGCTTGGCCTGCCATCCAACATGGCAGTAAATTCCGGTCCCTTCTTTAATACAGGTTGAACCAGGACAGAGGGTTATGCAAGAAAAGAACACAACAGCATCTGCCTGGAGTACAAAGGAAAATGACGTTCTGTGAAGAGTGAAATCTAGACATGCTTAGCATAGGGTAATTGGATCAATGCCGCATCAAAGGACGACTCTTCCACACCCAGGAGAGGTAAGTTAATGAGTCTCAGGCCAACAGATGGCTGGGAGAGACTAGGGCTGTGTCTGGGCAGAGACTTCTAAGGCTTCTTCCATTTGAACGTGTGTTTTTCAATGTAAGTTGATCTGTAGAACTGATTATAATTTTATGAGGAGTTTTTGAGATATTTGGAGTAATCATTGGACACTGATTTTATTTCAGCCAGGGTCAGCTATTCCTAGTGTTTATATAGATATATTATTGGGGGGGGGTGTATGAGTGGAGTAGTGAAATATAAATCAATGACTTTGGCTCAGTGGTCAGGATGTAAAAAAGTGTTACCATAGAAACCTGAATCTTGATATGACCAATTTGCCTGAGGCAGCCTTTCAGTTTCTGGCACGTAGTGTACACAGGTTCTAGATGAGAAAAGTTCTCTCTCTCAGAAGGTCAGTCTGTTGGAAAGAGGACCTGCCGAATTGGGTCTGTTTTGGTAGTCAAGAAGGTATTTCTCGTGAATATGGATATATTGCAAGCGAGATCCCAATTTGTTTAAGGCCAAAAAAAGCCCCTCGTAAATATTATTTTTATGTTTCATTTTTAAAATTCAGAATGTCTTTAGGGGACATTCTGCAGGAAGTAAAAGATCTTCTGATTACCAGGAATATGGAAAAGAAAAAAGAATGAGCTATGTGTGTCCTATGGGTAAATAATCCTTCAATTTCCCTTCTATCTACCCCAAAGACTTACAAAAGGAGGTGCTCCATTTTAGTCAAGAGGGGGCCTCTAACTACTAACAAAACGTGGGTCCCTCAGAGATTTTTTACTTTGAGGACTTAGCTACTTACTTGCTGTAGGCTCTTTTTGTCAATTTACAAGTGGGATTTACAGTCAGGACAAAAGTTGAGGTTAGTGTCGCTGCCCGAACAAGCTTGGTGTCTCAGCTTTACCAGAAACGAGTACAAGTGACTTGACTGCTGATTTTCTTGAGACACAGACATTACTTAATTGTATTTTTTCCCCCCACAAAAACCTAAGGAAGAAGGAAATTCTTGGCTTTCAGGCAAAAGCAAATTGGGATCCCTGGGGACAATGTGAGAAAGTGGTTTGTGTGGTTTTTTTTTAAAAATTGTGCCTGAAGGTGGTAACAAAGAGGGAGCAGCATTCATTTAGGAAAAACAGAGACATCTACTGGTGGCTCGGCAGGCTTACCGTCCCAGAAGTTCCAAAGGCTCCTGAATAGGTATTATTTGCAAATCAATCACAGTATATGCAGTTTCTTTTTTCTCCTCCTCAAACAAATGAATTGTTAGTGGCTTTGGAGTCAGCTCTGATTGACAGTACCCTTATGTATGACAGAAAGAAATATTTTCTGGTCCTGCTCCGCTTCTGTGATAATCACATGTATGAGTCCTTCGTGTGGCTCTTGTGTTCATCCATTTCAGTGGGGGTTTGGCCTAGTGGCAAGAAGTTGCACTGCACTCTCTTGAGGGCACACGGTTCAAGTCTTCCAGGTGCTCTGCGGAAGAAAGATGGGCAATCTCCTCCTGCATAACTAACTGCTTCTGAAAACCTGCTGGGGTGCCAGGTTGGTTCTGACTCGATGGTAAACAACAACAACAACAACAACAACAACAACAACAACAACAGTCTTTCCTGATGATGTGTCCAAGGTAAGTGGCGCATCAGAAAACTTACACATGTTGTTCTTGTTGTTATGTGCCGTCAAGTCACTTGCGACTCATAGCGACCTTATGCACAACAGCCCTGAAACCTGCTCTATCCTGCGCCAACCTTATTGTGTCTGACACACCTACCCTTCTTAACCCAGTCATTGAATCAATCCAACTCATCGAGAATCTTCCTCTCCTGTGCTATCCCTCCACACTTCCAAATATGATGTCACTTTCCAAGGACTGGTCCCTCCTTGTAACATGCCCAAAGAATGTCAGACGAAAACCTCAGCATCCTTGCCTCCAAGGAGCAGCCTGATTTCACCTTCTTTAGGATGAACCTGTTTATTTTCCTGTCAATCCATGGTGTATTCAATACTCTTCTCCAGCACCACAGCTCAAAGGCATCAATTTTCTTTCTATCCTCCTTAGTCATACATAATAAAATTTTCTGAACTACACAGTTTTGATCTTTTGCGAAAAGCCTTTCAAATTCTCAATTTTAGTAAGCAAGTCCTCGCTGTGAGTCACCTGTATAAGGCAAGTTGTTAATGAGTACAGCCAAGGTGATCCTTTTTTTTTTTTT
>NW_006399932.1:1320670-1329883 GCF_000299155.1 Elephantulus edwardii | reverse complement strand
GAAATGATATCTCATAGTTGTTTTAATTTGCATCTCTCTTAGGGCTAGGGATTTTGAGCATTTCTTCATGTGTTTGTTAGCCATCTGAATGTCGTCTTCCGTGAAGTGCCTGTTCATATCCTGTGCCCATTTTTCTATTGGATTATTTACCTTTATCTTGTTGTGGTGCTAAGGTGATCCTTGAAGGCAAGGAAAGGAAAAATTCGGAGGGGCCAGTCCTTGGAAAATGACATCATGCTTGGAAAGATGGAAGGAGTCCTGGTTGTACAGTAGCTAAGAACTGAATTGAGGTTGGAGTTTCAAACCCACCAGCTGCTCTGCTGGAGACAGATGTGGCACTCTGCTTTCAGAAAGATTACATTCTTAAAAACCAATGGGGCTCCCATCTGTCATCACCATAGGTCAGACAAATGCAAAGGTAAAGAGAGGATGGTTATATTCATGAACTAAAATCGTGGATGCAAAAAGTAAAAGTCAACCAAGATGGGTTTCCCAGACCTCTCTTAGTCACAAGCTCTGTCTTACATTGTCCTCCAACTTGGAAAGGAGTCCTGCTCTTCATTTAGCTTCCTGCACAAAAGGGTCCCATTATGAACCTAGACACAATAAACTCTAAACAGAACTCTCCAGACGCTTTTCCAGAATCTCTGGTGGTTAGTGCACTCGCCTGCAAAATGATTGGCTGTGTGAGGCGACTCTGAGGTGTCTGGGAACCAGCTTCTGAAAGATCAGGTATTGAAAGCCCACAGTCAAGAGTTCTATTTGAGACACAAAGAGTCACCATGCCCTGGAATGGATTTGACGGCAAGGGCTTGCTAGTTTACTGCCTCTCTGCCCTCAAACAGCTTTGAATAAGCAAAAAGGAGCCTGGCAAGAAGCTGAGGCATCCGATTTGTTGCCAGAGCCGATTTAGGTCACAGAGTACGGGTTGTAGAGTCAAGATATTAATCTTTTTTTCTTCCCTTTATGATGGAGACAAGTGTCCCAGCATTGTGAAGATCCAGTCAGATGAACGCAGGCTCTAGAGCCAGCACTTGGTCTGGGTAGGTACTTGGCATACTGACCTACATTTCTAATAATTTGGCCTCACAGATGTATGTGTCTTCCTTTGTCCCCCTCACTGCCTCCAGGTAGGTGAACACTGTGGTCTCTCTATCTTCAAATTGCTACCTTTTCCCATTCTTCTTATAGGCTATGGCCAAGCCAAAGCAGGTCCTTTAAATCCAGCTCTTGTTGGGTGATTTTCTGGTCAAAAAACTCAAAAAGATTCATTTAAAAATATCAGTTAAACTACCTATTGTTGTTGTTGGGTGTTACTGAGTCCATTTTGACTCACAGTGATCCTGTGAGACAGAGTGGAGCTGCCCCTTAGGATTTTCCTGTCTGTAATCTTTGTGGGGCGAGAGCAGGATGGGCAATCTCCTCCTGTGAGATCAACTGCCTCTGAAAACCCACTGGAGGGTCAGCTATGGGTCGCTTCTGACTCTACAGTACACAACAATAACAATCAATCTGCTCCCACAAAGATTGTTATTGTTGGATCTTTTCCCAATGAGACTTCTTGATGGGTTTGAAATATTAACCTTTCATTAGCAGCCGTATTTCCTAGCCTGAGTCTAAGTCCATTATTATCTAACTCTACCTCTTATCAGGGCGCTTTGGTGACCTAACGGTAAGGAACTGCACTACCAACCAGAAGGCCTATGGTTTGGATCCACCAGCTGCTTTGTGGGCAAAAGATGGGCTGTCTCCTTTTGAGCAATTTACTGCTTCTGAAAACCTGCTTTAGGGTCAGCTATGGGCCAGTTCTGATTCTGTGGTCCACAACAACAACAACAACAATGACAGCAACCTCATATTTTCCAAACTTGAGTTGACTTTGACTCATTCATGATGATCACATGGAACTAGACTGCCCATCTTTCTCCCAGGGAGCAATAACTGGTGGACTTGAACCTTTAGGTTGTCAGTGCCTTTAGGTTGTCAGTGCAACTCCTTACCCACGAGGCCACCACGGCTCCCTGTCAGTGTCAATAAATTATTAGAGAGTTATTATTGTTCTGGATAGCTAATAAGGGATAAGTATAGTTTGTTTGAATATCAGACTTGTTTCAAAGGGGACATCAGGTGCTACAGTTAGGCCCTTCACAGCAACCTCACCCAACAGTGTGTACCTCTTAACCAGGATATTAATTCTCTTGACAAATATTTACTGAGTGCTTACTGTGTTCCAGGTACATACTGTGCCGCAGGAGCTGGTCTTAGCTTTGTTTGTTTTACATATGTGGCCAGCCAACCATTCATATCAGGAATAAATAGTTTGGGCCAAATATGTTCATGAACAAAAACTTTGAGTTCAAGTCTTAACCTCATACATAGGGTCCTGAATAAACAATTTAACATGCCTTGACTTGCTTTCATTCCTCCACTGTGATGTGAGCCAGGATCTACCTGCATCTGTTAAAAGAGCCAAACATAGTCTAAGTAATATACTGACCAGGCAGTTCCTGGCCCCCTCTCGGTTCTTGTTGGAAAAGAGTACTGGATATCTCATGGCCAGTCAAAAGAACAAATTTGTCTTGGAGAAGTGCAACCAGAGTGTTCCTTAGAAGCAAGGATGGTAACATTTTTTCTCACATACTTTGAAAATGTTGTTAGGAGGAGCCAATCCTTGGAAAATGACATCATGCTTGGAAAGGTGGGAAGGCTTCTTAAGAGAGAAAGTTCCTCAACAGGATAGATTGGCACAGAGACTGGAACAATGGGCTCGAGTGCATCAGAGATGGTGAGGACGACACAGGAGAGAGTAAGGTTCAGATACAGTGATCAGAGGGTTGCAATGAGTTGTTCTTGACTCAGTGGCACCTAACCACAGCTGTTCTTGTTCATGTCTGACATGAAAATCAATGCCTTTTCCTTGTCCTCATCTGATACACCTTGTTCCATGGATGTTTTCTACTGTCGACTCCCACTAAAGGGGAGACTTCGAGGAATTATTGGCCCTTATTTAAATCACTACCCTTTTGCTAGTGTAGACTAATAGAGCAGAATGTGAACTTATGCCCTAATTGTTATAGGAGAAGGGATGTGTATACCTTATTCATTTATCATCTCTCTCTTCCTGCTTCCCTATTTCCCTGCCTTTTTTTATTAAATCAGACACACACACATACACACACACGCATGTGCACGCGAATGTGTGTACACTCCCCCCCTCCACACATGTTGAGAAGCTGCACTGCTAACCCAAAGCTGCTTTGAAGGAGAAAGATGGGCAATCTCCTCACATGTGATTTTTCAGCTTCTGAAAATCTGCTGGAGGATCAGGTATGAGTTACTTCTGACTTGATGGCACACAATAACAACTAATAAGGAAAGGCCCTAAATTATCCTTTAAAAATGTCTTACTCATTCTTGGAGCCCCTAAGTGGTGCAAGTGGTTAAGTGCTTGGGTACTTACCAAATCTAGTTAGAAGGGCCTTGGAAGAAAGACCTGGCAATCTACTGAAAAATTACAGTTACTGGAAACTTCTCAGAGCATAGTTCTAGTCTGAAATACCTGGGATCTACCCAAGTCAGAATCAACTCCATGGCAACTAGATTGACTTAAAAATAAAATCGTCAGTACTTAATACACTCCTTAATACATACACTTGCCTAATAAATGCTTGTTGACAGATGGGGAATAGTCCTAGCTGCCATCATGGAATCAGAATGCTTTGTTTTTCCATATGTTTCTAAGTGTGGGTGGGCTGTGAACCTTACTGTCTCCCTATTCTCACCTGCAAGCTGAGGCAGAATTAATGGATCTAAGGCTCAAGAGTGTGTATTTGAAGCATCCCAGGTGTTTTCTCTTTTCCCTAAAGTTAAGACCCCATTGAAACCAACCTATTTATGTCAAGTTCAAATCAACTTGCAGCTGTACATGGACACCATGAGGCTGATTCACTGCTGATTCAGAACCAGTGCTTCATTGAAAGAGGTTAACAGATGCCACTCTGTTCAGGGGTGTTGTTGATGGTCTGAAAACTCAGCATCGATTTATTTGATCTCTATTCCCTGTCACTCAACCCAAAGCATGATGTTCCCCTGGACTGTCTCATTTGCTGTTCTAGTGACCTTCTTAACCATCACTGGACTCTCTAGGAGTCATGGCAGTGGAGTATATTTCATGTTGCTCTGCTAGTCCAAAGTTTGGTGGTTTAATTTCCATGGGAGAAAGATGGGCAGTCTCTTCTCATAAAGATTTATTGCCTTGGGAATCTGATTAAAAGTGGCTATGGGTGGGATTTGACTCAATGGCATGGGTGGGCAGTGGTCTTTTTAAAAAGAAGGAGCTAGGGAAAGACCACAAGAGGGATGGCTTTCATGAACAGAAATCTATTTTCTCACCCTGGAAAGCCATTTTTTTTTTAAATAAAGAGTGACTTTCCTAATGGCAATTAACAACTATATCTCTCTGTATCAATATAAGCTCTGATGACCTAGTGTTAAGAATTTGCACTGCCAACCCAAAAGTACTGGGTTCAAATCCACCAGATGCACCACGGGAGAAAATTGGTCAGTCTCCTCCCATGTGATTTACTGCCTCTTGAAAACCCTCTGGAGGGTCAGCTATGAGTTCTTTCTAACTCGATGATGTTGTTGTTATGTGTTGTAAAGTCACTTGCGACTCATAGCAACCCTATGTACAACAGCCCTAAACTCTGCCCTGTCCTGTGCCAATCACACCGTCTCCAATACACCCATTCCAATTACCCAATTACTGCAGTTGCTGAATCAGTTCACCTCATAGAGGGCCTTCCCTTCCTGCACTGTCCCTTCACTCTCCCAAGCATGATGTCCCTCTCCAAGGACCAGTCCTTCCTTACAATATGTCCAAAGTATGTCAGACAAAGCTTCAGAATCCTTGCTTCCAGGATGAATCTGCTTTCTTAGCACTCCATATTACACTCAATACTCTTCTCCAGCACCACAGTTCAAAGGCATCACAACAATATCTCTATCTCTGGCTAGTTTAATGACTAAAATGCCCTTGATCCAAGCCATGGTCTTTTCAGTTTCTTCCTATACACCTGAATGTTGGACAATGAATAAGGATGACAGAGAAAAATCAATGCCTTTGAATTGTGGTGTTGGAGAAGAGTACTGAATGTCCCCTGGACTGCCTAAAAAAGAATCCACAAGTTTGTCTTGGAGGAAGTGTAACCAGAGTGCTCCTTGTTATTGTGTACCATGGCGTCGAACCAACCCATAGCTGATCCTTTGGCAGGTTTTCAGGGGCCTGGTGGATTCAAACTATGTGTCTTTGGGATTGTCGCACAGCTTCTTACCACTAGGCTACCAGAGAGCTTCCAAGAGTGCTCCTTAGAGATAAGGATTTTGAAACTTGTGTCACATACTTTGGGCATGTTGTCAGGGTAGTTAGCTAGTTCTTGGAAAAAGGCACCGAGCTGGGAAAGATAGAGTCAGAGGCACTCAGCAAGTTAGACTGACACGGTGACTAACAATGGGTTCAAACTTGTTGGAGGGCGTGAAGATGGCAAGACTAGTTCTTGCTCATCTTTGGAATTATTACCATGCTCTACAGCCATCAGGCGCTCAATGAGAATTTCCCTTTATGAACCCAACTTTTGAGGTTAGCAGAGATTGAAGAGGATGAATGGGTTAGTGCAAGTCTCAGCTTTACATGAAAAGGTGTCAAAAATATTAAAGGTGAAGCAGAGAGACAGGCTTCAGGATCACGTATTTGCCATTTATGACAGAAAAAACCCTGTGTATACATGTTTGTTAATATAAAGATTTTTTTGGTTGAATGTAACAGAAACTTTCTCCAGGGAGAAAGAGACATACTCACTTAGCTTTCTTTCTATATTTAAAAAAATTTCAGCTCTGCTGCTTACTCTGTGTATGACCTTTAGAAAATGGTTTGATTTCTTCAGACCTCAGTTTCTTCATCTGTAAAATGAAGCAGAGAACTCCCTGACTGAATTGTGTGGATTAATGAAGAAAACACACACAAAGATAACATCAGCAGGCTGCTTGGCACATCGATTGTAGTAATTCACAATGAGGTAGTTAGTATTATTTTGTTACTCAATCTAGGGATTTAGCATTCCATCCACTATCACTCCAACCCAAAGGCAGGAATGTACATTACCCAAATCTGTCTGGACAGTAGATGGGTGAATCCTGTAAGATTGTCTTGTTTGAAGGTGGTGTAACGGAATAGTCTGTGTTAGGGGCTAACTTTCCCTCATATCACCCCGTCAATAATCCTTCCTTCTTGTCCTTTCCACCCTCAATGTACTCTAAGCTTTGCTGCTTTCAATGTTTGTTCTCTAGCTTAATCTCTCACGTACGCCTCAGATGACGCTAATGTGTGCATCTTAAAAAAACTGGAAATTCTTGAATCAAAGCACAAGAGATTCTACCTCAAGGTACTTACCTCCCACCTGGTTGCTTCTGTCTCAGTGACTAGCGCCCTTTAAGCAGTGATTCATCTCAGTTCATGTTGCATGAGTCTGGGTTACTTTGTCAGAAATACTTATGAGTCATATCATCTCTCTGTCTTAATTAAATGCCAAGGTGCTTATAAGAGGATTCACGTGCTTTTACCTAAATTATGGGATATAAATACGTCGAGTTTCTAGAGGTTAGAGGGGATGCAAGAAGATTTTCAACTCTTGCTGGCTGATGGTTTTTCTGAAATCAAATCAATGGTACCGGTGGCCATACCTAAATGGATTACTTTCTAGTGTCCTTTTGGAGTAAAAGATGCATTCTAGCTTAGAATGAGGGATAAGAAGACATGTTGTTGTTGTTATATGTTGCAAGTTGACTGTGACTCATAGTGACTCTGAATAAGAAGGTATAAGAGAACAATATTAGGAATCAGTGTCACATTAAAACATAACAGCTAGCATGTATTGAATGTTTACTGTGTAGCAGGCCTTGTGTGTGCTAGGTGCTTTACATATACATTTAGCTTAATTCTCACTGTCATCTATGAGGTCTTATACTCGTTTTGCAGATGAAGAGAGTAAGTGATTTGCCTGAGAAATTACTAAGTGTCAGAGCACATACCCAGCCCATCTGGCCATTAAGAACATGATTTTAACCACTATCTAGATCACGGATCCCCCAATTTCCTCTGCAAAAGGCCAGCTAGTAACTTCGGGCTCTGTGGTCCTATGTCTTTGTGGTAACAACTCAACTCTGCCAATGTAGTGTGAATGCACCCATAAATAATATTTAAATGATTTGGCATGTGTGTTTTCTAATAAAACTTTATTTATGGGCAGTGAAACTTGAATTTCCTATAACTTTCTTATGTCACAAAAATAGCCTCTTTTTTTAAAAACCCACACACATTTCTCTTCATCATTTGAAAATGTGAAAACCATTCTTAATTTGTAGGTGAAGTTACAAAACAGATGCGGGCTTGAATTTGGCCATGGTTTGCCAACTCCTGAGCTAGTTCATTAAAAAAATGGGACAAGTTCCAGGAGAATGCAGCAATTCTTAGGAGAGGTTCACTCAATCTATTCTAGATCTTTCTGGACTTTGTTCATTTTAGTGGCCGCCCAGTTACCCCAGCTTCATGACATTATGCTCTACAGAGGTTTCACTGACTGACTTTCAGATGCCAATCACCAGGCCTTTCTTCCTAGTCTGTTAGTCTAGACGCTCTGCTGAAACATGATCAGTGTCCTAGCAAGAGGACAGCTTCCACTGACAGATGAGAGCAGGCTGAGCATGAGGTACCCCTGCCAGCAAAGGAGCCCTAGCTTCCCACATTGACATTGTTGTGTACTGGGAAGTCAGAGCCGACCCATAGCTGACCCCCCAGTAGGTATTCAGAGGCAATTAATTGCTGGGGAGGAGATTGCTCATCTTTCTCCCCTGGAGCGATGGGGGGATTCGAACCATCACAGAGATGCTGTCTTTGGGGCAGTAGCATTGTTTTTGCCAGGTGAAATCGAGTCTATAGTAACTCATAGTGACCCAGGGAGCCCTGCTCTATATCCTGCATCTTCACCATCTCCAATAGGCTAGACATCCATTGGTACAGTCACTGTGTTAACTCCTCTTGTTTTCTCTTTCTCTGATTCGACATTTCTCAGCAGGATGTCTCTTCCCAAAGACTAATCCCTCGTCACAACATGCCCAAAGTATGTGAGATGAAGAAAGTTTCACCATCCTTGCTTCTAGGGAACACCCTGGTTGAATTTTGTCCATGACAGACTTGTTTGCTGGTTTGGCAGTCCTTGGGATACTCAGTATTCTTCTCCAACATCGTAATTCAAAGTCTATCTTGGTTCAGACCAACAGTGATTGATGACTGCGGGCTGGCGGCAGGCGGCACTGACTGACTTTGCTGGTCCACTTAGATTTCCCAGGAGGTAATAACTGCTTTGGGTTCTCACCTCTGTGGCTACAGAGCAGCGGGAAGATGTTGCATCAACTTGGCAATTTGAAAAAAAAGAAAGACCTGCGGTTATATCCGGCGGTTCTTAAGTACTGTGTGTGGTGAGACTCTGAACTCGGGGACAAAGCATAGCATCAGTCTTCTCGAAGAGGATGTTTTATGTTTGGTTAAAAAATTTTTTTTTATACTAGTTTATTTACATCAAAGAGGCTGTTTTGAATTTTCTGAGCTTTGCTGTGCTTATGATTATTCTTTTCCTTCCTTCAACTATAGGATGAGCGTCTCATCGTTTTGTGTTACACACAGTTTCTGGGCCTGCAAGATTCATCCGCGTAGAGATGGTTTTCTTCTGAGTCCATATCAAGCACACTAAGAATATGTATAGGTCTTTCTCATAAACCATCCAGAAAGGATGGAAGGATTTCGAGCCCTTAGTTCTGGTTCAAGCTAAGACTTCATGGCTGTCTGGAACATTACCGTCGTACGGTGGATGCAGTGGAGCGGGGAGAATATTT
This sequence comes from Elephantulus edwardii, assembly GCF_000299155.1. NCBI lineage: Eukaryota > Metazoa > Chordata > Mammalia > Macroscelidea > Macroscelididae > Elephantulus > Elephantulus edwardii. The sequence goes on along the minus strand of NW_006399932.1, from coordinate 1,320,937 downwards.
GTCAGGTATTTGTTGTTGTTGTTGTTGTTATGTGCCGTCGAGTCACCTGAGGCTCATAGCGACCCTATGTACAACAGCCCTAAACTCTGCTCTGTCCTGTGCCAATCTCACTGTCTCCGATACACCCATCCCGATTATCCTAGTCACTGAATCAATCCACCTCTTAGAGGGCCTTCCCCTCCTGCGCTGTCCCTCCACCCTCCCAAGCATGAGGTCCCACTCCAAGGATCAGTCTCTCCTTACAACATGTCCAAAGTATGTTAGACG
>NW_006399932.1:1317873-1319700 GCF_000299155.1 Elephantulus edwardii | reverse complement strand
TTTCCACACTCTGTTGGGTCACCTTTCTTTGGGATGGGTATTTATTTAAGGATTATGAAACCAAACTCGGACAATGATTAAATGCTCTGCTTGAACAGTCTGTGGTTCCCACCTACCAGAGCACATTTCTGTCTACTTTTCATAAAGATTTATTGTTGTGTACTATTGAGTCGGAACCTACCCATAGGTAGACCCTCTGGTGGGTTTTCCAAGGCAGTTAATTACACGAAGGAGACTCCATATTTCTCCCACTAAGCAGCTGGTGAATTCGAGCCCCATGTCTTTGGAATTGCAGCACCGCTTCTTGCCACTAGGCAACCAGTGTTCCCTTTCATAAAGATTACAGCCTTGGCAATTCTATGAGGGAGTTCTTCTTGTCTGCTGTATGTACAGGATCAATATGAGTTGGAATCAACTGGTTGGCAGTGGATTTTTATTTAAGGAATAAGGGGCTCTGGATGGTACAGATGGTTTGTGTTTGCTTATTAACAGAGAGGCTGACAGTTTAAGCCTAGAATGCTGAAGAGCAACAGTGTCAGTCTAGATACAAAGATGTGCCTAATCCACTCTGTCATCTTCTCAATTACTTGTTGTGCTTCAGAGAATTGGACAATGACTAAGGATGACACAAGAAGAATAGGTGCCTTTGAGTTGTGGTGCTGGAGAAGAGTCTTTAACATAGACTGCCAGGAAAACAATTACATCTGCCTTGGAGAAGCTGAAATCAAGTCTCTCCTTGGAGGCTAGGATTTTGAAGCTCTGCCTCACTTACACATGTGGCCAGGAGAAACTGGTCCTTGGAGAAGGACATCATACTCAGAAGGGTGGATGGACAGCACAGGAGAGGAAGACCTCAGATGAGGTGGATTGATAGACTAACTGGGTGATGATGTGTCAGAATTAGTGCAACTGGCTCAAGACAGGTAAGGGTTCAGAACTGCTGTCCATAGGGTCGATATGCATCACAGGCGACTTAACAGCACATAACATTAATGACATACTATGACAGGTTTGGAAGCAGGAGTGGCATCCACTTCCTTAACAACATGCCTCCAGAAACTCTGTGAACTTTGATAAATGTCGATAGTTGTAGAGGGGCTTCAGGCTTTTTGTACATAAGGTTGCTATGAGTCATGCTGGACTCAAGACAATCAGCAGTAACAGTGGAGCCGCAGAGATAAGGCCTAGCAATCTGCTTCCTTCCATAGGGATCACTGCCAAGAAAACCTTGTGGAGACGTTCTACTCTGCAATACAATGGAGATGTCTGGAGTTGGAATAGAATTGATGGAAAGAGTTTTGGCTTGGATTATTTAAAGAATAGCAAGACAGAAAGACATATATGATCTTTATCTTCAAAGAAGTAAGAAATCTTCTACATTTATCATTGCTCTTGCTGTTAGATGTGGTTTAGTTGTTGTTAGGTGCTATCAAGTTGAATACGATTCAAGATGACCTTATGAACAGTCAACCTGAACTCTGCCCTATCTTGAGTCATTTTTATAGTCTCTGAGGCACTAGAAACTGTTGCTGAAGTCACCATATCAGTCAATCTCATTGAGGGTCTTCCTCTCCTTTGCTGACCCTCCATCTTTCCAAGCATGAGATCCCTTTCCATGGGGTAGCTTCGCCTAGCTACATGTCCAAAGTATGAAGGAGAAAGCTTCACCGTCTTTGCCTCCAAGGAGCACTCTGGCTGCATTTTTTCCAAGACATATCTGTTTGTTCTTTGGGCAATCAATAGGATACTCAATACTGGTCTCCAACACCACAACTCAATGCTGTCTAGTAGACTCTAAGTAATAGTGTGCAACAGAAAGAAATGGGA
>NW_006399932.1:1310039-1316203 GCF_000299155.1 Elephantulus edwardii | reverse complement strand
TAACAGCAGTCAAGAAATTGTGCATGTGTTGCATTGCGAAAATCTGCTGTCAAGGACCACTCCTAGTGGCTAAAGAACAATGCTGTCATTTCAAAGACTAAGGTGTACCTGATCCAAGCCACGATTTTTTTATACTAATTTATTTACAAAGTTTGAATACATTGGTTTTCCAAAATATCCTTCCATTCCTCCACCCCACCCACACATCGACCTGTGCCACCCTATGATTACCACCTCACCCCACCCATCCTCACTCCTTTGCTTCCACCCTTTCCATTACTTCTAATGCATCTGATAATTCGACCATAAATAAAGTTATTAGAAGAAATAAAAAAAAAAACACCAGAAAGAAATGGGGCCAGAACTTGCCAACCCCCAAAATCTCTGCTGTGCCCACTGCTGCAGTCTTGGTGTTCTGCTCTGCCCACTGCTGCAGTGTTTGTGTCAAACCATCTTAGTGTGGGTCTTCCTCTCCTTTGCCGACCCTCTTCTTTCTCAAGCAGGATGTTCATCTCTGATGACTGTCTCCTCCTGATGATACACCCATATTACGTGCAGTAAAGGCTTACTATCATTTCCATTCCCTTGGATGCTTTTTTATTTCCAGTGATTATTTTTATTTAAATAGCATTCAGTTTATTACAAATATTTAGTATTGGCTTCCCATATTTCTGCCTCTTTTGTTTTTATCATAATTATGTTATCATCTAGATGAGCATCCTTTATACACAAACAAATAAAACAAATTAAACATAATAAACTCAAAGAAATACTTTTAAAAATCTCCATATGATCAGAAGAATTCAGTTTGAATCTTCCTTGAAAGTTTGTTTTAATTGTCCCATTGCCACAGTGCTTGTCAAAACCAGTTCTGATTAATCTCCTTTGTCAGTGTGTCCTTTGCCATTCCCTATCACTCCTCCCTGAGAGAGACTTCATCCTGATTCATAAGGAAAAGGGACAGCGTATTGTCTTAGCTACTTCCTGCTGAAAAGGGACGCTGTAGGTTTCAGGGTGAAGATCTTCTCTCACTGCTCTAAAGAGTCCCTTTGGCAATAGGAAACACGTAGACTATTGTGGAGATTGATTTTGGAATTTAGATGCACTGTTATCAATTGTGCTTAGCCATATATGTTCATATCCTTGAAGATATATCATGGAACTGTTGCAGCCTAGAAGACACAAATTTAACTAACAAGTTAAAAGTACATGAGTCAAATATTAAAAGCAATAATATCCCAAATAGAGGTTCTAACGGTGGCACAAATCAAGTTACAGAGTGAAGGTAGTTCTTAAAGTAAAAGGCTTATTGACTAGCACTTTGTCTATTATAGTGTTAGGAACCACAAGATGTAGAGGTTCAACTATGTCATTTATTGCTCTTAAGTCCTGGACCAAATTCCATCTACCACTGCATTGTTTTATAGCTTGGAAGTCCACATGCAAGGCAGAGGTGAGGTAAGGTCCTGCTTATGAGGTTTTCCGTCAATTCCAACAACTAAGAAATAGAAGAGTTGGGACCTCAGAAGGCTTTTAGGACCAAATAATAGGCTCTTGTGTTCAGGAGAAAATTAATATACTTACCAGTAATGTTAATGCTCACTCACGGCCTTTCTGGGAGGATCTAAATCGTTGAAGCGTCCTCCTTGTTTCAAGCTGGGATCTGGGGCCTGTTAGTCCTGTCAGCCACAAGGACCTGATGTGGGTCGCCCTTGGCCCAGTGTCCTTAGATCCACACTTAAAACAAGTGAGTGGGAGCTTCCTCTCTACTCCCTTGCCTATCTGTAGCTCTCGTCTGTGACACTGTCTACTGACGTGGCCCAGCTTTCCACAGTGGAAGCAATTCTGACCTCCTTTATTACCTTTGGGTGGCATTGTTTATTAGTAAGACTTCCTTTTCCTGACATAGGCCCTAAACTGGCAGCAATAGCTGCCCCAATAATTTTGGCCATTCTCTCTGATCTTTTCTCTTCCCTCTAGATCCCAGTTGTTAAAAGAGGTAAAAATTTAAACAAATATATAACAAATAATTTTGAACAGTATACTCTTTTAAGTTTAAGGCTAGAAATATTATCAATATGATATACCTGTTCTTTTGGCAGTCCATGGTATAGGGGGTTTGATATTCTTTGCCAACAGCACAACTCAAAGGCATCAATTCTTTGGTCTTCCTTATTCATTGTTCAACTTTCATTTGCATATAAGGCAGTTGAAAGTACCCCTGCTTGGGTCAGGTGCATGTTAATCATTAAGTACCATCCTTGCTCTTTTGCACTTTAAAAGTGCTCTTGGCAGCAGATTTGCTCAATGAAATTTGACTTTTTGACTGGGCTACTTTCTTCTTGCCAGTTAAATGTGTGAATGTGTGATAGTTTTGGGCCTAGAGAAAGAATTGAATGAATGCATTGCTTTCCTCAGCTTCCCCCACCCCTTTTATGAGTAGTTCCTCCATCCACAGCAACCCCCTGCACTGCTCAACTGAATGAGGAAGGCATGAGACCAAGCAGTGTTTCATGCAAGAAAAAGGATTGGTTAACCTATAACATGATTTGGTATTTCCTTAAAAATGTCTTTAATAAACAATTATATTTTAACTTCTTTCTCCTCTCCAGTAGCATGTTTGGCTTTAAGATGTGGCCTGAATATCTTTATATCGGCACATGGAGCTTGAAGTGCATCAATATTTGAACATTTTGCACTTGATGAAGTGTGAGAGGTATTATTTTGGCCTCTTTTGTCTGACACAGGTGAGGATTTGGATGGATGGATTAATGCAGGATGTTAAGCCTAACAATGAGAGTCAGATGGTTTTGAGCGTGGAGCTTTCTCTCTATAGACTTCTCGCTGCTTAACACTTTGGTGGCCCCATTCACTCCCTGCTGTGGATTAGAGACCTGTGCTCTTTCACTGCACCCTCAAAGCGGAATTTCTGTCCTTGCCTGAATAGAGGAAGGGAGCCATGAATACACAGTCACGGTAAAAGGAGCAGGCAAGCTAGCAGCAGTGTTTCCCTATCCAGACAGCAGAGAGCCAGGTTATGCAAGTAGTGTTATTATGGTGAAATCCCTTGTAGGTTTGAATGTTGAGCAGAGCTGTGTTGATGAACGATAATCATAAATATTAATAACTAAACCTCTGAATTTTGGTGGCTTATTGATAGGGAATTACGCTGCCAGTGCTGAGGCACGCAGTTCCGATCCACCAGGTGCTCTGAGGAACAATCTCCTTCCGTGGAATTTACTGTCTCTGAAAACTCACGACGGTCAGCATGGTCAGTTCCAACTTGATGACACACAACTGTGACACTGAGCATCTACCATACACCATCCACGTGTGTTAGCTATCTCCTTAGTCTTTGCAATAACTCTACAGGTTGATATTTTCATTTTTACAGATGAGGAAACTGAGGCTAAGAGATTATAGGATTTGACTCAAACCAGACACACTTTGTGGTTATTCTTGTTAAGGTGTCTGTCGTTCAGCCCTCTTTGACCCATGTTGTTGTTGTGTGCTCTAGAGTTGGAACTGACCCATAGCTGACTTCGCATGGGAGGATATTGCCCATCCTGCCGCGGAGCAGCTGGTGGATTCGAACTGCTGTCTTCGAGATTGCAGAAGAGCTTTCTCCCACTGGCCTGGCAGAACCTCCTGCCGATCCTATATACAACAGATTGAAACCTTGCCCAACCCTGCACCTTCTTCACACTCTCCGCTTTACTTAAGCCTGGGCAAAGCAACATTTCCCACGAGACTGAAGTCTAGTGCGCCAGTCATTACAGACACCTGATCCGGCCTCACGGAGCATGCGCGGCGCTGGCGTGCGCCTGGGGAGGAGCCCTAGCCCTGTCCTTTGTCTGCAGCGAGTTCTCGGCATCCCCTGGGCCCACGCCCTCCTGGCTTTGTTTTCTCCTGTGTTGTATCGTGCCAGACATTGACATCCTGAGTGAGCAGGGTTTTCCCAGCCCACAACCAGACGATTTGTTTCATCGAAATCTTTGTTCAGAATCTTGTAACATAAAATGGTTCTTGAGATAAGCTGGATATCAAAAACAGCAGGATTGTGCAAGGAGTAACGTTTAAGAATTTCTTCAGCAGAAAAACATTGTAAAATAATTAAGTTATGTGAGATGAGAGAAGCTGGAGACTTTCTGTACCAACAGAAAAGACCGGTTAAGTCTCTCAGCTCCATCTTTGTCTCTGCTTAGAGACTGGGTTTTATTTTACAGTGCTTTCAATGGAATATATTTCATCCCCATTCTCTTTTTTAATGCCACACCATACAAAAATACCCCCCTCAGAAAATAAAATTAATTTTATATTACTTAGAAAATAATTGAGACGGACTTTAGAGGTTAGCTTACTGAAATCAGAACCCGGATGGCAAACACTGTGAGAGTTGGTGAGGGTCAGCTCATACCACCCCTCCCTGCGCCCCCATCAGAATTCAAAACAGCAAAGGACTGAAAAGTTGTGAGCGCTGAAGACAAAGAAAGAAGAAATTCTGAATTTGTTTAGCCATGTTATTTTCAGAAGCACATTTAAAAAAACAAATACCACTTACTATCATCTCTGAATGCCTCGTTTTGGTTTCCTTGAATTTTGTTTTATTTTTGGCATTTATTTACATTTCCCAAATACTGCAATAAATGCTAGCAAAAAGTCCAATTCTGTAAATTGAAGCCATTTTCTTTCTTCAATTTCTTCCTCTTCATCCTTTCTCTCTACCCTCTTCCCTCTCCTCTCACTTCTGACTAGTGGAAGACACCTCTACCTTCCTGGGTTCCTGCAATTGGGTTAAGCCCTGGGCTGCTAATCCATAGGCCGACATCTCAAACCTGCCAGATCTTCCACAGAAAAAAGATGTGATTGTCTGTTCCCATAAAAGAAACAGCCTCAGAAATTCTATGGGTCAGTTCTGCTCTGGCCTGTGGGGTTGCCGTGAGTTGGAATCCACCCTTGGACAGAATGTCTGCTGTTTTCATTTTAATTTCTCGATGAGAATAAGAAAAACATTTTTAAAAATATTTTTGTTTGCATGTTGTTGTTGTTATGTGCTGTCGAGTCGCTTGTGATCCATGATGACTTTATGTAACAGCAGCTCTGAACCCTTTTCTATCCTGAGCCAGTCTAACTGATTCCTACACACCACCAACACCCACTGTCCTAGTTACTATATTAATCCATCCCATTCAAGGTCTTCCTCTAATGCGTTGCTTAGAGACATCATTTGATGAGATGCTTCCATACTTTTCCTCCTTTAAAGTAAAAAAGAGAAAATATTCATACACTGTTGGTGGGATTGTAAAATCCCACTCTGGAAGGCAATTTGGCCTTTCCTCAAAAAGCATACAAATCCCATATGACCCATCTATTCCACTGCTAGGAATATACCCTGAAGAAATTAGAACTGAGACACAAACGGAGATTTGCACACCGATGCTTATAGCAGCGTTATTCACAATAGCAAGCAAATGGAAAGAGCCAAAATGTCCATCAAAAAGCAAATGGATAGAGAAATTTTGGTACATTCACATGGTGGAATATTATGCAGCACTCAGGAGCAATGATTTTGAAAAGTACTATATAACATGGGGGAGTCTGGAGAGCATTATGCAGCATGAATTAACTGTTTCTTAGGACAAATATTGCATATGACTATTATTATAATAATAGAGGGGTTACTAGTAAGAGGTACCAAAGTCCAAAGGGAGAACGGGGAGGTTGGTGGGGAGCTGATGTTGGATGGGGGAATTTTAAGGGGGCAGAGTTTGATGGGCAGAGCAAGGGGATGAAGGAATTGGGAAAGTTTTAGTGGATACCTGAAAAAGTGAGATAATGATGGGCATGGATCAATGGTGATTAATTTTATAAAACACAATATATGAGAAGGATACTTCACAATAACTTGCTATGCATCAGAAAGCTGGACAATAACTAGGGTTGGTAGGAGAATTGGTGCCTTTGAGCTGTGGTGCTGGAGAAGAGCATGGACTGCTAGGAGAACAAACAGGTTTATCCTTGAGAGGGTAAAACCAAGCTGCTCCTTGGAGGCAAGGCTTCTTTTTTTCCCTATAATTATATTTTATTAATTTTCATAAACATTTACAGAGATTTTGGGTTTCCATTCATTCATTGTTGCACTATTCTCTCTACCCTCCTCCCAG
>NW_006399932.1:1306125-1309034 GCF_000299155.1 Elephantulus edwardii | reverse complement strand
TGCTGTTCTGTTAAATTTTGCTATTTTGACTGGGGTGAAATGATATCTCATAGTTGTTTTAATTTGCATCTCTCTTAGGGCTAGGGGTTTTGAGCATTTCTTCATGTGTTTGTTAGCCATCTGAATGTCGTCTTCGGTGAAGTGCCTGTTCATATCCTGTGAGGCAAGGCTTCTGAAGCTCAGTTTGACATACTTTGGGCATGTTCTGAGGAGGGACCAGTCCCTGGAGAGGAACATCGTTCTTGGGAGGGTGGCAGGACAGTGCAGGAGATTGACTCAGTGACTAGGGAAATGGGCATAGGTGTGTCAAAGACAATGAGGTTGGTTCTGAATAGATCAAGGTTCAGAGCTGTTGTACACAGGATTGCTGTGATTTGCAAGTGACTTGACAGCACATAACAACAATGTGAAACACAGTGTGAATGGAGAAATGCATGAAAAACTGTATATAAATGACAAACCACAAATGCTGGTGATGTTGTGGAGAAACTGGCACCCTTATTCGCTGTTGGTGGAAGTGTAAAATGGTGCAACCATTATGGAAGGCAGTATGGCACTTTCTCAAAAAGTTGTAAATAGAAAAAGCATTTGACCCAATAATGCCATTAACTGAGAAAAACAGAACTGCCATTCAAGCAGATACCTGCACACCCATGTTTATTGTGGCTGTGTTCACAATAGGAAAGCTGTAAACAACCCAAGTGCCCATCAACAAACGAACGGATAGAGAAATTTTGGTATATTCACACAATGGAATACTATGATGCTTTGAAAAACAAGGAACTCATGAAATATTATACAAAATGGGTGACCCTCAAGGACATTATGCTGAGTGCAATATCTCAGTTACAAACGGAAAATATTGCATAGTTCTACTGTTATAAAGTGGGTCTGACATTGGAGTTGAGGGGAAACTAACAGGGTATAAATAATGTATACTGCATTGAAACAGATGAGGGAGAGAACGATTTAGGAGGAATAGATGATTAGGTTTTATTGTCATGACAAGAGTCCAGAATGAAAGCTGCATAGTGGAGTGGACTGGGAGGGATGTATAACAATGGAAGACTTTTTTTTTTCCTTTTCAAAGGGAAAAGTGAACTGGGGGGAGGGGTGGACAGGGAAGAAAGTATGCCACAATGAATGAATGAAAATCCAAAGTCTCTGTAAACTTTCATTAAAATAAAAAAAATTATCTTTTACAAATAAAAAAACCCTGTATATAAAGGAATCTCTATACAACTTCTGTGTGTAAACCAATATAAAAGAAAACGTTTTAGAAAAAAAAATATTTTGAAGCAAATCTTAGTGAAGCCTTAAAGAGATTGATTAATTTTGCTTTATTGTTGTAAGGTTCTGATTCACAGTGAATCCATGTACAACAGAACCCAGCACTGCCCAGTCCTGTCCTGCCATCATGATCATTGCTATGTCTGAGCCTATGTTGCAGCCATTGCATGTTATAACAGTGACTCTGATAGCAAATGAATTGAGAGAAATGCTATTTTGATGCACTGTGGCAATGTAATGCTATTGTCTCGCTGTCAGGGTAACCTAAAGTGATATATAGCTACCTCTCCCTGTCTGAGAGATTAATGAAATGACTCTAATTTTGGCAGCCCATCCAGGCTTTCAGGGTTCTCTTTAGTGGGCAGGTCTAAGCTGATTTGTGCAGCCGTGGGGCCGGCTTCAAGCAGTGCATCATAGCCTCCAGTCACTTAGCTGACATTAGTCGTGCCATCTCAGCCTAGCACGATGCAAGCTTTCCTGAACCTCCTCGGCTTGCTTCCATGCCTGCACTCAGGTGACACTGGGTCCACAGTCAAACTCACATCTGCTGTCAGGTGGCGTGACTTGCAATGATTGTATTTGCCAGCTTGGTGCTCTGCTCAATCTTGGTGCTCTGTCCTTAAGTCTTAGGGTTTGTTTTAGTGTTTGACTTTTACCTTTTTTAATCAGCTACACAATTTAAAGGGAGCTCTGGTGGCCTAGTCTGTAGGAGTTTCACTGGTAACCCAAAGGTGCCACCTCTCTGGTGGTTTGAAACCACCAGCAGCTCCACAGGATAAAGATGGGCAGTTTCCTCCCTTGTGATTTATATTTCTGAAAAATCCCTCTGCAGGATCAGCTATTGGTTGGTTCTGACTAAATGGCAATGAGTTTCTGTTTGAGACACAATTTAAATGTCAGAGTTTGTCCTTTAGTGGGCTCCTAGACAATCAGAGATTTTGATTCCACAGGAGAATGGGTTTTGGGGCCAAACTGTTCAAATCCTCTTCTGAGCCCTACGTCAATAGATGTTGTAATGATTAAATGAATTCCTTGTTTACTGCAACACAGTACCTGGCACCAAGTAAAGTTACTTGTATTAACTTTTTGGGTTTCTAGAGTGAAAACTTCTGACTAGATATCAAAGTTCAGTGGTGGTTACTGGAGGCAGATTGTTGTTAATTGCGTCTCTGGCAGCCCATGTGTTACAGAGTGATACTGCTCCATAGGGGTTTTGGCCTGAGATATTTAGAGAAACAGAGCCTCTATTTTTTCTTCTATTGTACTACTGGGTGAGTTTGAAACTTCAACCTTTAGATTACTTACTGAGTGCAAACTGTTCTTCCCAACGTAGAAATGGACGGGGGTGCGCGGCGGATAAGGAAACCCGGAAGCCGTCGCGGCTTTCCTTTTTCCAAGCGGCCGGAAAGACGGCAGCCATCCAGACTGAGCGCATCTACCAGAAGCAGCCCACCTTCTTCCAGAACAAAAAGAGAGGGCTGTTGGGTGAAACTGGCAAGGAGAAGCTCCTGCGTTATTACAAGAACATCGGTCTGGGCTTCAAGACGCCCAGGAGGCCATCGAGGGCACCTACATTGATAAGAAATGTCCTTTCACTGGTAATGTCTCCATCTGAGGAC
>NW_006399932.1:1304386-1305603 GCF_000299155.1 Elephantulus edwardii | reverse complement strand
AAAACAACTATGAGCTATCATCTCACCCCAGTAACAATAGCAAAGTTCAACAAAGTAGTGAATAACAAATGCTGGTGAGGTTGGGGAGAAATTGGAACCCTTATTCACTGTTGGTAGGAGTGTAAAATGGTGCAACCACTACGGAAGGCTGTATGGCGCTTTCTAAAAAAGTTGGAAATAGAAATATTATTTGACCCAGCAATTGCACTACTGGGAATATACCCTAAAAGAACCAGAACTTCCACCCAAACAGATATCTGCATACCCATGTTTTTTTTCTGCTTTGTTCACAATAGCAAAGAGATGAAAGCAACCCGAGCGCCCATCAATAAATGAATAGATAGAAAAACTATGCTACATTCACCCAATGAAACACTATGCAGCACTGAAAATAAGGAACTCATAAAATATTATACAAAATGGGTGACCTTGGAGGACATTATGCTGAGTGAAATATCTCAGTCACAGAAGGACAAATACGGCATAATGTCACTGTTAAGAAATAGGACTGATATTGAAGGTTGGGGGAAAATAAGAAAAGAAGGAGTAAATAATGAACACAGCATTGGAACAGATGAGAAAGAATTGTTTAAAAGAAATATATGATTAGGCATTATTTTCATGACAACAGTCCAGAATAAGAGGTGGATTGGGGTGAGGGGGAGGGAGGAAACTGTACAACAATGAATGAACTTTTAAAAGAAAAAAGCATACTGGGGTTGTAGGGAGGAAAATGTGCAACAATTAATGAATGGAAATCCAAGTTTTCTGTAAACTTTCGTTAAAAATCACAATTGAAAATTATTACAAAAAGAAGAAATTAGTTTTGATTGTTGTTGTTAGGTGCTGTCGAGCCAATAAAGACTCTAGAATAACAGACCTGAGTGTCACTCTATTCTCTACCATCTTCATGACCCCAGCCATCTTGAGCTCATTGTTACAATCATGGGGCAACCAGTTTTGGGGAAGGTCTTCCTTGCTTTCACTGACTCTTTACCTTTTCCAGCATGATATCTCTCTTAAAAGTCTCATTCCTCCTGAAAATATGCACAAAACAAGTGAAATGAAATTCCATTATCCTTTCATCTAAGGAGCACTCTGGTTGTATTTTCTTTAAGACAGGAAGTTTGTTATTTTGGCAGTTTATAGAATATTCGATACTCTTTGGGCACACCACAATTCAAAGGCATTGAATCTTCTTCAGTTTTCTTCTTCTT